>NW_015387969.1:156790-194216 GCF_001527695.2 Protobothrops mucrosquamatus | reverse complement strand
TCTCCAGGCCTTCCTGTCCTCTACCATCTTCTGGAGTCCATTTAAGCTCATGCTACTGGGAACTTACAACACATAGGCAATACCCTATCAAAGGCATGGATACCACATACCCTTTGGTGCTATTGTAACAATGACACTTTTTATTTCCTAAGCATATGACAGCCTGAGTGAGTTTCTTATTTTTATTTTTGAATAAATTAGCAGAATCAGAGGACAGCTGACTTACATATCAAAGCTTCCTTTAGACACAGGGATGCAACATAAAAGCTATGGATCTTGCTAGTGTCAAGAAAAATTGCTACTTGCCTGGCAATCTGACCTTTCTTGCTTGTAATTATTTACCTAAAACATGTATATAGCCATCCATCTTAAACCAAATTCTGGGTGGCTCACAACCCAAGGATAGAAACAATATGTAGAAACAATAAAACAAAAACAGGAAAACTAACATCTGAAAAAGTGGCACCACTGATAAAACTTTCTGAGGCACCCCACAACAAACTCTTCCCATGACAATCTCAATGTCTCCCAAGTCAGAAGAGTAGAAAGTCACATTTCAAATCAAGCGCTTATATAAAGGGTTACCAAGGACAATAGCCTTTTAAATTCTATGCAGATTTTACCTTCTAATACTACAATACTACTATGGCAGGGGTAGGCAACCTCGGCTCTTTTATGGCTCATGGACTTCAACTCCCAGAATTCCTGAGTCAGCTATGCTGACTCAGCAATTCTAGGAGTTGAAGTCCATGACCCATAAAAGAGCCGAGGTTGCCTACCCCTGTACTATGGTATGAACATACATAGTCTTAAAAAAATATCTGAAGATGCGCAGAATTAATAAACACATAGTCAATAAACATATTACATTACCTGCATGTTGTTCAACATATTTTCAATTGGACAGCTTAATCATAAACAAAGATATAACATTTGAAAAACAGCTGGTGTAAAGCAAGTATAAATAATTTTTCAAGCTTTTTGCATTAACGTTAATACAATATATTGTTGATTTGGTATGAATCCACCGTTGGAATGAACGTGTAAATAAAATAAATAAGTAAGTAGGGAATAAACATAAGCTTCCTAAGTGATTTTAAGAACACTAATGCTATACATTAGTATAGAATTTTTTTTCATAATCTTCAGGGCCTTTCAGCTATCATTTCTTAAAGGTTTTCCTTTGGTTTATTGGGCAGGAGAGAGGCATGGTTATTAATAAAAGTACAAGTTACAGTGATGTTTATTATGTCTGGGAGCTGAAAATGGCAAGGGAGAAAGCAAAGAGCTTCAGATTAGATACACCCATTATATAAATGCAGTATAGGGACCTGCCACATTTTTTCTCTATGAAAAGAGCTGTGAAAAGTTCATTACCACAAAAAAAAAAAAGGAGAAAGAAATATAAGATTGAAACCTCGGGGGTTGATCTCTCTCTGTTTTTCTGTATTCTGTAATAGTTAATCATCTCTTTAGATAGGATTTCTCGTTTTCAGTTAAATGATCTGTCAGTCAGTCAGTCTGTCTGTCTATCACATCAAGTATTTGGACATTTCCCTGTTAGCTGGTGTCTGGGTGTCAGGGATGAGGTAGTTAGATATCAAGAGATTTATGAATTAAGCCTTGCCTGCATGAAGTAGTATTGCATGTCACAGACAATGAATAATGTAATCAACAATTGGTTGATGGTTCAATCCAGTAGTTGCCATATGCATCTGAAAATGTGCAATTCTAGAAGCACTCAGGACTTCGGCAGATAAAGGGGTATTGTCAAAAGAAGAGAAAGAAAAGTCCTCCATGTATATAATGTCCGTTTGGTGCATATGAGTTCTTTCTATAATCAATCTGACCTCATCTTTTTCAATGTGTTCAAACTGTACTTCAAAACCACTTTACTTAATTAATGCAGAGGATTTTTTTCACAACAGCTGACTCCTTTCCTTAAGGGTTAATAGTTTTAATTTTGGGGAGAAATCAAGACTGATTTATCACCTCACTAAATATAAATTGAGGACAAGCTTAAAGAACTCTGAAGCCAAAGAGATATAAATCATATTGCATTCTGAAGAGTAAAATGTAAAAGCACTAGGTAATATTGCAGGTGGATTGGATGTTTAAAAAAAAAAAGAAAAAAGAAAAAAAGTAAATATATGCAACTTCTAGACTTTATTTTGATAAAACATACATCCTATCCCAGAATTTGTACTGCATAATAACCATTCATCTGAATGTAGAGGTTCACATTTAAATTATCCCATCTATTCAAATAAATGGAAAGTTTAACAACAGGAAAATAGGATAGCATTTTGATTCTATTATTCCAATACTAGGGTAGTAAGGCCAGGGAGAATAATTTTGAGGGCAGGTATGACAAGGAAAAGAATAATAAATTTATGTTTGCAGAATTATTGATTATCTAATTTGTTTTACCAGGCTTGTACGCTACTCCAATCAATAACGACTCTAAGCAGTGCACATAGTCAAAGTTGCTTCCACTGAATCTTATTTCCACCATCTGGTTTTAAATAGATATTTGTGAGCAACTGTACAAATGAAAAATCAATATGGAGACAATTTTGAGGGTCAAGGGTTAAGCAACATTCAGTTGCTTAGTGCTTGCCTCGGTTTATCTCCCTCCATCCAAACTTTAGTGTTGCTTCTTTATGATAGTTTGCATCCACACAGCTGTAGAGATTAGCTTAAGTGCCACGATCCTAGGTTAATCTGAATGTTTGATGCTACTTTATGTTACCAACCCATGTGTTGGTAACATAATCTCAGAATCACAAAACTTGTTTTGCTTAGATTGGTAAATTGCAAGATCATAGGGACAGACGTTGTCTTCTTTCTACCTGATTGATAATCTTTCTTCTCTTTTCCCCAACAAAAAAGAAAATTGGAGCAGCAGTACAGAACTATGGCAGAGCCTTTGGAATATTTTAGGAATTTGAATTAAAAATTAATGAAAATAATGTGTTTTTATTAATAAAATGAATTAAGCAAAGAAATTCTGTAAAAGTAAAATGAAATACTTTATTCCTGCAAATAATTGATAGTTTGAATTTCTTAAATAATTCTTCTCCTTTCTGCTTGAAATAGAACAAAAGGGCAACAGGGATCCAATGTTACTACACCTCCAGATATAAAATCACTTAATAATTGAACTAGCAGGCAAAAATTAAAGGGGAAAAATAAATAATAACCAAGAAGAAGAAATTAACTTAAAATTTCCCTGAAAAACTCACAGGATTAATTTTAATTGCCCATTTGTGTCATATTTTACAGTGTCATTTATTTACAGTATAAAGGACTGAAGTAGCATTTGTCCATATACGAAGTAGCAAAGTGCACATATATTATCTGAAATAACCTACAGTAGTTGGCAGGACAGGTTTTGTCATTTGTAAAAATCCAGAAGGGAGATAATAAAAGAGAATGCTGTATAGTTATATCATATTTTTAATAAATAAAAAGCTGAGTAAGTAAATGCTTTTTTCTTTAGAAACCACCCAGAAAACATGTTTTTGATGTTAAATATAATGCTTTAATATTCTATTACTGTAACAATGAAGGCTTTTAAAATCAATAATGGATACTGCATATGTCACCAAAATCAAAAAGAAAGAAACTGAAAAAACATAGGCTAACTCTTATTAAATTATGAAGTTACTGTGGCATATTTCTGTGATAAAGACTTGTTTGCAGAAATCAGATCATGCAACCTTTTCGCTGCTGTGGGTGCACTTTTTTTTTTAATGGCCACTCTGAACAATAGATTGGTAATGGTGATATCATCAGAAGAGGCGGAACTGGAATTTTTGGCTATTTTTTTCCCAATTTTTGAGAATTGGATTTATTTATTTGAAACACTGATAAGTTATGTCTATCAAAGTCTTAATAAACATATTTTAGGAGTTGAGAGTGAAAAAAATCAGGCTGCTACCAACTGCAAGCATATCTGGGTCATGTGGTATAAATTTAATAAAACTAAAACTAAACTAAACTTGAGCTTTCAAAAAACTAGATTGGAGGTTGCAAAGAGACCATTTGTTGCTACTTTCAAGTGGGGGGAAAAGTTGTTTCATATATTCATCCTAAAATAATGAAGCTTTGATTAATCTGACTGCACTGACTTCAAAGCAAAATCTATTGGAACGTGAAATTCTGAGTATGTCACTCTACTGTTCTCACAATATCTACCCTGATATACTTTCAGTTAATCCACTTTACTGTTATGTAAAGCCTGAATGTATCTGAGGGAAGCAGGGTCAGGCCTGGCTAGTAATTAGAGAACTCTAGGAAATTTAAGACTACAGACTAGATTGACAAGTCAAAAACCTCATGGGTGATATAGTTGTGTACATATTGTATATAAAATATAGTTATCAGGAACAGAATTCGCTTCAAGATTTTTTTTACCATTACATTTCAGGTGATTCTATAATAATTTTGAATTTGAAAATAGTTATATAGTCTTACAGAAGATGTTTAAGTTAGGATTATCTCTTGTTCTCTCTGTGCTATATTTATTCAGTGACAGTAAAGCTTTGCCTTTATCTTTAATAAAATTATAATGACACAGTATTTGTTTTCAAATGCTACAGTTTCTAACAGTATTCGTACTTAAAACATATTATGACATTTTGTATTAGCAACCTCATTCCCAAGCAGAAATGACATCTGCATTAAAAACTTTACTATAAATTTCAGATTAGTCAGATGAAACAGCCCTTTAAGACGTTATTTTTATAGCTATTTGGCAGAGAAAGAAATTAGAATGAAAAAGTATTCTAGCTCCTGGTAGCTTATTTGTGCATTAATATGTATAAATAAAAAGAACATGAATAATGTAAGACACAGAAAAATTGTTTGCGATTTTGATCTAAAATATCCATCTGATTAGCACTACTCTAATAATTAAACAATTTTATTCTCAGAAGTCATTCTTCAAATCTGATGATTGTGTAAGAAAATAACTCAGGGAAAGCCACTGGCATCTGTTGGGGGTAAAGTCAAATCAGTCAACATGACAATCCTAGCAGTGTGATTGAAATGCTGTTGCTTTGTACCTGTGTGCAGTGCTGATGTGCATATAAAAGAGGTGGATTTTACCCTACTGTCATAACCTCCAACTTGCCTTTTTTTGACTCCTCCCTGTGGACACAGAGGAAAGCATATAATCAATCAAACATTGTTTGTAACTGTAGAAGACAGCATGTAGAAGACACATGGATAGTCCCTATGTTGAATATGTAAATGAAGACTCAATCATCCAAGCCAAAAGTATCTAAAAAGGTTAACTCATGGAAACTGGACCAAAGTTTATTAAAGTTTATTACTTTTGGCCTGGATGTTTGAATCTTCATTTACATACTGCATTTCATTTTGGGGAAAAACCCCTGCAGTTGGTATAGCAAGACTTAGTACATTCCAACGACTCTCTGACTTTCTCCAAACTTTTCATTTTGACTGAAGAAGTTACTTGGATGATTAACAAAACATCTCAGTTTTAATAAACTTTGGTTCAATTGCCAAGATTTAATACATCGCTATGTTGAAATGATCTGAATGGTGCATTGGTAATATAACTCACTCAATTCTGCTCTCATATGGCTTCTAGGAGGGCTTCATTGAATGATCTGACAATAGCATTGCTCTTGTAACAGAAAGGGCAATGCTATTCTCACATATAGTGTGAAGTACAGCTCCTACTGAATCTACTATCTGTTTCATTGTCCATAGGAGCCTGCTCTCAGCCTGTAAGTTAAGACAGCCTTGGAGCTGTTGTGGTTAATTTGCCTGTCTGTTGCCATCAAAAAGAAGAGACTTCAAAATGTATAGGTCTGACACGCGGAACAACAAAGGCACCTGTTTTGCTAGTTAGTGTGCAGGAAGCCAGGAGTTCAAATTGGATAGCAGAACCCAGCAAGTCTAAGAGATGAGATAGCACAGATGTCATATTGTCCTTACCAATCCCTAGCAACTGCAAAGTTACAGCTTGAACCTTACAAAGGAAATTAAAGCACATTTCCTTCCAAACAGATGATATTCAGTTACAGGTTTCTCATTTTCTGTCAATGCCAAGTTGTTATCCCTCCTTTCTCCCATGAAAACACATCAATCTGAATCTTCATTATTCAGAATAATGCTACAAGATGATGCCTTTTAGTTTTTCCACTTTTTGAACCCTTGAACTTATCATTCATAAACTAATCATTAATGAATTTGAAATTGTGGTAAAGTGATTATGGTGTTGGACTGACAGAAGGAAATCAAGGTCCATTCTTAGTCATCTTACTGTCTTTCAACCAAAGCTACCTCACAGGGTTGTGGCTGGTGGGAAAAACATTGGAGGACAGAGTGCTAAATACACTGCCTTAAACTGTTGAATGAAAAGTGGCATATACCTTTAAGAAATAAATAGTAATGATTTCAGTTTTATAACTTTACACCAGGAGTGTCAAACTGCCAGCCCACGGGCCGGATGCGTCACACTAACGCACCCCATTGCCGGCAATGGGGAAAAAGTCACAATACGTCGTGACATGTCATATGACGTCGCAAGTTTGACACCCCTGCTTTACACCAATACTGCAGCTATGCAATCCTTTGGATTTAAAGGCCAAAGGAAACTTTGGACTCCATCTAGAGTCACATTTGTGAGATGGGCAGCTATATAAGTTAATTAAACAAATAAACACAGAGGCATGAAAATAATTTCTATCTGCAGTCTTTAAAACAGCAGTGTCTTTTCCTGGGATAACGTGGCTGCTTTTCCACAGTTGGAACATGATCCTAGCAAAAGATGTCTTTGGTTTAAGGGGTTGTGGAAAAGTGCTCCATTTGCATCCCATGTGCTCTGAGTCTTGCACTGCATGGTGATGTATATGCAGAAATATATATGTTGCAACCTGACCAATAATGTTTTTATGTTTGTGTATCTCTGTGTACAAACATATGTACACATACAATATTATATATTGGTATGAATAAATATCTATTAGATACTACTACCGATTAACAGCCACTAAATTAGGGAGGACTCATTCCACATAAAATCCATGGCTGAATACATCCACTATATTGGAAACTACTATCTACTATCTTCTCTCTCTTCTCTTAATCATAATGAAGCTTCATCTTTATATATACCAAGATGATGGGACAACTTGCTGCGGGACAATTCAACAATTCAATGTACCGGTAATTATTTAAAATAATTAAGAAAATATTTTAATTTTTGGCATTCACATGTCATTCTGTCCATCCTTTGGCACCCTTTCTTGAATGATTCTATTCTGATATTAGCGTAATCTTGTCCCTTGGTGAGTTGTCCTATGACGAGTTGGCCACGGGGAGTTGGCTGCAGCAAATTGGCTGTGGTGAGTTAGGTGCGGTGAGTTGTCCAATTTTGGAGCCATGTAACACCTTGAATTTGGAGATACTGTGAAAAATGTGAGGTCAAGAATGCAGCACTCTTCGTAACTATTTAAAACAGCTGTATGATCCTTTATCTGATTCGGGCTTGCTACCACTCCATATATTACTTTAAAAAAATTGTTTCCCCTAAATGTAAGGAAAGAATTAAATACAGAATTGGAATTGTGACTTAAAATATGATAAAAACCATGTGTACATCTGTGTTCCATATTAGCGTAGACAATATATTTCTCATAACATCTTGCTTTCAGATGACTTCTGAAAATATAACTATTTTGCGAATAAGATGTTACAAAAGGCAGTCTACCTTTTTTTTCAAGCTGTGCTTATGTTGCTGCCACTATGGCAATTTGAACATTAGGTCTTTGGTAATTACTATGTAATTACTGTGTTACTGACCCATGATGAATTGAAATCCGCAGTCAATGTCCCTCAAATGAGTTGTTACAAATTTGTGTAAAATGCATAGTGAAATGAGCTTCATGATAACATTCATAACCCAGATCAAATTCTGAGAAAAACAAATTCATTAGCATGGTATTATAGTACAATATTACATCAAGTGTGGGAGACAGAGCATTTGATCCCAACATCTTATAAAAGATTTTTGCATTGTTGTGAATTTAATTCAAAATTGAAGCATAGAAGAGTTTCTTTCTTCTTTAGTAGTTTGGGAGGGTTCATCAATTTAATTCTGGGCCATAAAAAAAGAGCAGATTTTTTGAAATTATAATAGATTCAAGTTTTTGTAACAAAAATGAATATATATACACCTAGCATTAGTGTATACATATTTTCCATTTGATTACATTTTTACTGTCTTCTTCTAGTAATACACTAGTGTATACAAGTAATATTTCCCTATATCATACCCAAACAAATAACAGATTTTGTGACTTTCATTTCCAAAATCCCTTAAGGAAAAAAAATCATTCTCCCCCACCACACCTCATTTTTTATTCTCTAGTTTTCAACTAAAGAAAGTAATACAACCAGGACTGCTTACAAAATAAAATAAAATAAGGAATGGCCACAATAAAAACTAAATTTAGCAGATATAAAAATCAGACTTAAAAAGATGTCATGAATTAAATGTTATAAGTGTCAGTAATAAGATGGGCAACTATATGTTATAAGCACACAAATAAATGTTTTAAAAATGGAAAAATAAAAGTATCTTTGCCAAGTACTCAAATGATTGTGTCAGGTGAATCTTGGGAAAGAATGTAGTCTGGATTCCCAGAAGGCAGGGGTTGATTTCCAGAGAACAATAAGGCAGAGGAGCTTGGAAACTGTTTTTCACTAACAATTTTGATTGGAAGATGATTTAAATGGATTCTCCCTAGCTTTTCTTGGAGTATATCTGTACTTATGCAAACAGTTTCTTCAATCTGGCAAGATTCTGTCTATAGGTAAAGAACAATAAAGGAAACTGCTATTAAGTACTCAACAAGTTATTCTTGGTTCTCGAGAGCCTGATAAAACACAGTTAAGAAGGCATTATTTAATACAGGCGGAATATTATTATGGAAACCATTCAATCAAATCAGTTTGCTCTCTGTTGTAGTTTGCATTTTGAGAAGAAAAGGTCTTCATGAGGAAATTCCTCCCAACTGTCAATACAAATTGCAACATGTTACAATGGCCAACTTCAAACATTACGCCCAACCCTAATTTAAGATGACACGAACAAGCCACAAATGCTCTTGTTTATTAGGTGTTTTCACATTTCTGCTTCTGTTTCAAATAGGCTTCTTTCAAACAAACCACAATGAACTTTAACACAGTTTGTCAGTTTGAATAAAGAAACAAATAATGACTGTGTTGGAGGAGAATGAAAAGAATTAGGGAATGTAAGCCCAGAATAATTTTTGTATCTTATTGTGGCTCACTTGTGAATATTCTATTGTGAGTCCCATAAGCAAACCAGAATCAGCTGCATCAATATCTACAGCAATATCTGAATAGGGCTGCTGAAGTCTCTGCGAGATGTAATGGAAAAGGTAACAAAAGTTACATTCTATAGCTTTTTAACTGAAGTAATCTTTTACAGAGACACTAGAGTTTTAATAGATTTTGGTCCTAATACTATCCATCCAACCAAAGGTGCTGCACATATATATTTCAAAGTTAGTCAAATCAGAAAGTTAATATCAATTCTTGGCTTTCAGTACAGGTGGTCCTTGACTTATGACCACAATTGAGCTCAAACTTTTTGTTGCCAAGCAAAATAGTTGTTAAGTAGGTTTTGCTCCATTTTATGACCTTTCTTGTCACAGTTGTTAAGGGAATCAGACTTCCCATATAGTTGCTTATCAGAAGGTTGCAAAAAGTGACCACATGATCCCAGAACACAGCAACCTTCATAAATACATGTCAGTTTCCAAGCATCCAGATTCTGATCACGTGACCATGGAGATGCTGCAACAGTCGTAAATGTGAAAAATAGTCATGTCACTTTTTTCAATGCTGTTGAAACTAAAAATGGTTACTAAACGAATGTTTGTAAAGCAAGGATTACCTGTATTTAATACCTGACAATAGGTAAGCATGAGGTTCAGCTCCCGGTTCAGAAAACCGAACCCTCTCTAATTAATTGCATTTTCTGTAAAGATATTCTCAGAATAAAAAAAAAAACCCATAGAATTTATTTCCTGAAAATATTTGTTCGGTATATAAACTGGATTTCCTCTAAAAATATAAATTAATATGGGAATAATATTCATTTTGAGAATGTTCATCTGTCCCCAAAGGTGAATAACACTGCCCATTCCTCATTAAGGAAAGAGGGTTTTTTTTCTGAATTACCACTGTCATTGAATGTCAAGGTAAGGGTGGATGTTTTATTGCTCTTCAACAAGTTGTTCATTAGGTTCCCAACCCTTACACAATTTTTCGGAACCCTTGTAATTTGCCTGCCTTATACCACATACTCTTAATCAAAACTTCTCAAGCCACTTGTTAAGGCTTCCTCTGGATCAGAAAGCTAAGCAAACAGTCCCCCCCCCACAGATAATGAGAAATCTTACTGGTTTCCAGTGAACAGAGCAAGGCTGCTGAAATGCAGAGTTCATTTAAAACAAAACAAAGCATCTTCATTCTCATGTGAAATGGATGGAAAAATCCCTTTTCAAGCATGAAGATAAAGCAGCAGATTCATCATTTAAGCCAATATTGTTCCTTATCTACAACTGAAGAAACATACACAGACACACACACACATGTATCCCTAACACATCCCCCCATCCCACCTCAAGTTATCTGAGGCTGAAACTTTCCAGTGAAGGAATATAGAATTGTTATTGTAGATAGGAATCTTGTCTTTTGAATTGTGAGATATCCCTGTGCTTCCTACAAGGTGCTCATAGATACAGATGAAAAAGAATTCCAGTACACGGTTCTGTGGGAACAGACTTGCAACATCCACAACAATGGAAACTGCCGTGGCTCAAAACACCACTATCATATAGTATCTGCAGATCAGATAAATTTATGTTAAAAAGATGTCCAGCAAAATTTGCATTTTGAAAGGTTTCCTGAGGAATTGATATTTAAAAAATATTTTTTTATTATTATACAAACAGAGAATTTTTTTAGTGGATTTCTGGTTTGTATCTCAGACATGTTAGAAGGTTGTGAAAACACCAAGACATTTGAAGAGGAAATAGAAAAAATTACCAACATTAATAACAATAGCACTGACCAGAGGTGTCAAACTGCAAGCCGGATGCATCATAGCGAAACCGCGCCCAACCCATTGCTGGCAATGGAAAAAAGCTGCGATAGGTCATGACACGTTACATGATGTTGCGAGTTTGACACCCCTGACTTAGACTTATATGCCACTTCATAGCGCTTTACAACCCTCTCTAAGCAGTTTAAGAGTCAGCATGTACATGTGAAGGGGAAAAAAAATAAAAGGCCCCAGAATGGAAAATTGTAGATGAAAGCATATAATTTAAAAATAGAATTATTTTGAAAAATCCATAAAATAGTCCCCAGAGATTAAAAAAATTGCTCTTCTAGTTTGGCTTTGCAAACTGTGAAAAAGCACAAGTTTCTCTTCGTGTTTCAGGGAAAGCAAATAAATTCGAGGTGGTATGAGGACTTAAAAATAGCTGTAAAATGATTCAGTAAGTTTCCACCCACTCAGTATCTTTGCGTACGAACCACATGAAAGGGCTAGTTTTATCCCTAGAAATGTATAAGCAGTGCCAAAGTGAAAGAAATCTTATAAATATAATTGCCTGTTTGTAGGATTGTCATTTTGAGGTGGTGAAGGTTAACTGCACTTTAGTTGGGGGACAACATTTACTGTAGGAAATGTTGCCATCTACTGTATGGAGAAACGCTAGCCAATACTTTGAAGATGGGTACTGAGTGTCTGAAAAGGATTTGTGTCTTATATTCCTCAAGGTCAAATGGTTTTTCTTGAAGTATATTTAAATAAACATCTCTGCCTTATTTTTGCATCATGCTGAAAATCATTAACTCCATTTGAAAAGAATGTGCATCGTCACAGCAAATAATTGAAAGAAGCTCATTGCATGAAGATAAAATGAAGGTTAAAAAAAAGGTTTTGTACTTTTATGTGAGACTGCAGTAGACTATACCTCTATACCTGGTTGCTGTTCTCATTTAATGAGTGAGCCATGGTTTCAGTAGGTCTTATCATATTAGCAATTTCAACTCACACGTATCTTAAACACACAAGGCAAAACACCTGAAAATGTAATCTGGCTCTCAATATAATGTCCCTGTCTGAGATTCCAAATTAGAAAGTAGTTTGATTTTGAAATATATGCACGCCCCCACCCCCCGATATAGTACACAATATCACAAGCACTTAGACTTATATACCACATCACAGTGCTTTACAGCCCTCTCTTAAGCGGTTTTACAGAGTCAGCATACTGCCCCCACAGGTCCTCATTTTATAACCTTGGAAGAATGGAAGGCTGAGCCAACCTTGAGCCAGCAAGTATTTACAAACCATCCATTCTTTCCTATGTTGACTTGTCAATGATTCTGAGTATTAAACTTTACATCAAAATTCTGTTTTATAATTGTTCCATTATATAAGTAGATTTCAGGAGGGATGGTTTATACCAGGAATCATGACCTTTAGCCCATTCCAAGATGTTGTTAAACAAGTCCATAAAAAAGAGCTATTTTGGTTCCTGCAGTGTTTAACTTGCCTCGCTGTCTTTTCTACAAGTCAAACAACACCAAAGGCTCTGCTAGTTCACACACTGAATTCACCTACCCTCAGGAAACTGGTAACTTGTGTGATAAGTTTATGCATTCTTCCTTTTTTTTTTTTAATTATAGGGAAATGTATAGCATATACAACTAGGCTATTCTTTATGTCAGTGATAAATCTTGCATGCAAGCCATGCATCAAAATGATAAATAGTCAACAAATACAGTAAAAAAAATTACAGTTTTCAAAGGTTGAACAAATAGAAGATTGCCAAGGATTCTCATTTTTGGAATGTTATTTGGATTAAGTTTGGCTCTGGCCATTTCTCACAGTGGCTGGGAGCACAGTGCTGACAGAAATAAAAAAAACAAACGGAGAAAATGTGGCAGTTCCATTTTTAACTTTTTTCAGTTCTGCTGTGCTATGCACTTAGTGTTTGGTAGCAGCTGTTGGGAATCTGTCAGCCAGATTTAGGTTTAGCTGAGTCACTGATATAATGCTAGTGCTTTTCTTCTTTATCTCAAAGCATTTTTAGCTCAACCTCAAAAGCACAATTCTCAATTTTAAGAATGCTCACAGTAAAGTTTGGGAAATAAAATTATTAGTTAGGACAGAATCCATGGCAATAATTTTAAAAAGTATTTGAACTTACTTTTTTTTGACATCTCAACAGGTCAATTACATTTCAAATGTGTCCATGGAAAAGTTTTTTTTTTAAAAAAAAAACAACCCAGGGTCCTGAGAACAGTAATTTAAAAAAACCAAAACCAAACCCCGAATGTGACCTCTAAATATCTGTAGTTCAAAAATTCTTGGTGACATTCCTTTCTAATACACATTGTTAGTAGTGCTGCTGCTATCCAAGCAACAGCTACCTTGAGAGTAGCAGCAGAGAAGGAAGCTCTGGAGCAGTGGTGTTAGTATGTTGTTCCTCTATGATGGAGTACCATGAGGCAAGGAGCAGGAATGAGGAGACAAATTTTTTTTGTGTCCAACCACACTTAGCCAATAAAGAAACTCTATTCTATTCTATTCTATTCTATTCTATTCTATTCTATTCTATTCTATTCTATTATGTCCTAACGTGGCTGACTAGTGGTTTTCACTCTGCTTGCCAATAATATTGATCATTATATTGTGTCAGTCTAATCTGCCCATATACAAGATTAGTGATAGTAGGTTTTAAAATGATTATCTGAATTTAAATTTGCTAGTTTGTTTAGGGTCAGATGTGATTTATAGTTATTTTTTTGTTGAGAAAAACCAAATTGGTTGGGGTGTTTGAGTTTTTCTTTTATTTTTGAAGCAAACATGTTCCATGTGCTTCTGGCAGCATGGAAATATTTTTACTGTATAACATATTTTAGAATGACATTGTACTACACTATAATGCTATAGAGCAAGACAGCAATATTTCTGTAATCAATGGTAAAAACCTCATCCCCAAAATTTAGACAGGAAAAAGGGACGGAAAAACCTAAATATGACCTGTCAATAAATCTAACTTCATTCTTACTAGCCTTTCTCCTACTATAGAACAATTAGGAGTAAAAAAAATTCAATGATCTTCTAGAAGGCAGAATTATTTTATAAGCCCAAAGGCTACACTTCTGTTACCCATTTCAATACAAAAAGCTCTATTGGATTTGTTTGTTACTTTTTTGTAACCATGTACTGGAGTGCAGTGTAATTTATTGTTTGGAAGTTTTTACTACCAATATAGTCTGATTTAGAAAGTCCTGAAGCAGAATTGTGCAAAATAGTGCAGAATGACTCAGCAGGAACAAAGTAGAGGTATTTGCATCAACAGTTCAGATTGTTCAGGCAAGATAACAATCCAAATACTGCAATTTAAATTATGTTAAAATAAAACTATTTTAGACTTTAAAATATAATAGTTGGGGTAGTGCGTGATTTACAGATAAGCTGAAAGATGGTAATTTTATCAGCATTGAAAACACCTCCCTTCAGCAGTTCTTGAAGACTGCTGACAAAGTTTCTGTTTTGTCCTGAATAGAATGTACTGACCTTAACCTCATCATTTTACAGTATTTTGATTTCCTGCTGGCTAAAATCAGGTATGACTCTAATTCCCAATTAGTTGAAGGTTTGTTTTGTTGTTCCATCTTTTATAACTGATCTTTCTTGCTACTGGTACCATGTTTCCCTGAAAATAAGATCCGGCCTTATACTATTTTTGCCTCCAAAAGAGACATTAGGTCTTATTTTCGGGGGATGTATTATATTTTTGTGACAGCTGCTTCGCAGTCCCGTCCAGCAGGAGGCTGCTTGGCTACCAGCCCAATTCTTCTGCTGCCACCACAATGAGGCGAGGTAGATGGGGGAGGAAGTGGAGCTGCCCCATGTGCCCTGCATCTGCTTACTTCAGCCCCCCCCCCCCAGCCAGGTCATTCCTTCGCATGGCGACCTTCTCTTTCACTCCCCTCCTGAGCTGGACTACCATGTTATGGAGGCGGCAGGGGAGGCTTGCACTGCACAGTCACAGCGCAAGCCAAGGGAGAGTTGGTGGAGAAGGAGGCAGTGGCTGCTGCCAGGCAGGTGATCTGTGGGGTGAAGTGCGAAGAAAGCCCCTCCAGCAGTGCAAGCAGCAGTGGAGCTTTTCGCCGTCACTCCCCCTCTGTAATGGCAGAGGGGGACCAGGCCTACCCTGCCCATCCTCCATAGCATGGCAGTCCATCTCGTGAGGGGAGTGAAAGGAAAGGTCGCAGCATGAAGGTCGCAGCCTGGCTTGGGGGGGGGGGCTGAAGGAATGGCCTGGCTAGGGGGTGCATGGGGCAGCTCCACCCCCACCTACCTTGCCTCATTGTGGCAGCAGTGGCATGATACACGCTCTCTTGCCCTATTGCGGCAGAGAGATGGAGTGGGCGGGGTCCTAACTAGGGCTTATTTTGGGGGTAGGGCTTATATTAGGTCCACCTCCAAAAATCAGGGTAGGTATTATTTTTGGAGTAGGTCTTATTTTCAGGGAAACATGGTAGTTATGTACCTTTCTAGATGCAAGTATATGAACTAGAAAATGTGCTCCTTGTTCTTGTTTGCCTCTTTCCAAATACATTACTAAAAATAATGCACCTTTTATGAAGCAGACTGTATGCATGAAAACAACACCTCATGTTTCACATTCAACCTTAATCAAAATATTTGTCACTTAATCATCCAATACTGGTAATAATAATAATCATAGTTCTTGGTTATCCTTAGAAATTGGTGTCTCTTTTTAATGATTGTGACTCTGTGGTCTAAAATGGCATAGGATCTGGCCTGACAAGGTCAGAGAAAGATGTCAGAGAAAAAACAATGGGATCAGAATTGTTTCTCTTGATATCAGAAACTGCAGTATTGGGGTTGAAAATGAGTTGTGATGAGAGGGACTGAAGAGCTGCCATCATATACTGTACCAACACAGAAAATAGATTACTTCTTCCCAGATTTGAATTGCTTTATTTTCATTGGATACACTTAGGAAATAATTCATAAAAAACAACAAATAACAAGAAGAGAAAGAAAACTTTCTATATTTGTTTGTCTTGCTGACATCAACTTGGCATAAATCTGACTTTCTAGAAATTTCCAGTCTTGGAGCACTACGAGGACAAGATTTCATTTTTCTACCCTCCATTATAAGGTCACACCTATTTGCCTTTAGTTTAATGGCAAATATTGTAATATTGAAATGATCCATCCCTCAGAGGTGAGAAGGATGGATTTAAAGTTGGTTCAAAGCTCACATACTTCATAAATTCACTAGATGGTATTTTACAATCTTAATCTCCTGGCCTTGGTGTGTTATCTATAATATGGGACAATATACTGGTTTTTGTTTCAGGATTCTGCAGAACTACTGAGGTGTAAATTATAAGAGAACTTAATGCTTTCTTACTCAAGCAAAAATGCTATATAAATAATATTTCAAGTGGTCCGTTTTATGTATTTGTTGTTGATTTTATGCTGCAACCTATTCTAAAGTCTAATGGAAAACATCATTACAATTATAATTTGGAACTGTGATTTAATTTCCTGTTGAAAATTACAACAAAACAAATCAAGGACAAAAATGAACAAAAATCTACAGTCTTCTACAGTCTGAATCTGATAGTACATAATAAAATAGTAGTCCAATATCATCATGATCTGTATTTATGGTTAGCATCTGTGAAATGAGCAGAGCTAGGAAAGAATAGGCTATTGGTTAACACAGAAGTGATTTAAACCAAATTTCCCCGGAGACAGCCTTTCTTCCACAGAGATGGCAAAAAAGCTTACAGTACTCAGTGAGATCATGGAGTTTTTAAAAAATAAACAAGCTAGCAAACTCTGCTACAGATGTTTATAAAATTCTCAGAATATCCCCATTCTATGTATTACACAGAGTCAATGTTTTTTTTGCAGTTCATTTTACAAATAACAAATTATTTTAAAAATATTCCGTTGTGGAAACTTATTAGCAAGAATCACATATATTTCATATAATCTCTGCGCGCACACACACACATGCACACACACACAGAGAAAGAGAGAGAGAGAGAGAGAGAGAGAGAGAGAGTAATGCAGCAATAAGAATGACACTATTTGACACAGCAGAGGATATCATACGTAAACAATATCCATGAAACCATTATTTCCTTATCAAATTAAGAACTTGTTATTTACTTACATCTGGAGCAGATTAAAATGTAGATTTGTATGAGAATCACTCAATCTTCTTTGTGGTTAGATTCTTCATTTAGAGATAGCTAAACTTAAACTGTATGGTCAAAAGGGAATACCCCATTCCTATTCATTCCCAAATGAAATATGGATCAGGAAAATGTCTCTGTTTTTTTCCTATTATCTAGCATGGATAGATATGGCCCCTACAATGACCAAGGCAAGTTTGTTTTTTTTAAGGAAAGATACAACATTTACAAGAAATGTAAACTGGGAAACAAAACAGAGGTTTTAAAATTACACAATCTTTTTATTAAGTCAGCTTCTTGAAATAGTTGAGATTGTATCTGTGACAGTCTCAAAAGCCATTCTTAGTAAACTGTAGTTTGTGTTCTGCCTTTTTTATCCTTGATATTTCAGATAACACTGCTTAATATACTAACATACCTACAGCTCTCAGTAGGGGCAAAATAGAAGTGGGTGTAGTGGAAAATACTATTTCCAAAGTAAAACGAGAAAAAGAAGAAACATATCTATATAATTTATAATTGTAAACATGAAGAAAAGCTTAATAGCTTCTCTTCCTCTTCCTCTTACACTTAAGATATTATTTCAGCCAAAGGCCTAAAGGTAATTTAAAAAGCAAAACAGAACATTTGGAGCTGAGCATGATACTTCCCCTATTTCTCAATTGCACAACAGAGGTGGAGCTCCACAAAGAATTTTGAATTAGAGGTGGGACAAATTAAAGAGAAGTTGCCTTGTACAGTAAAAACAATTGCACTACCTTAATAAAAACCAAAATACTGCTGCAAGATCTAGAATTATTTGTCCATGCAAATCAAATATCCAGTGTAACATTCTAATCTGAAAAACATGTCTTCCCAGTGTCCCCCCTTTCCAAAAGCAGTCATCACTAGAACTAAAAGAACTGAAATGGCAGTCTTCACGCTCTCACCTGAGGCACATGAAGAGAATCAGAATATTTACTGCACAGACCACAGAGTAGAAATAATTCATTCTGACTTTTACACAAGTGTTTGCATTGGTCATCATCTGCACACAGATAAATACGTTTTTAGTCTGGAGTTGCCTTTTTTTTCAGCAAAGGGAGCCATTCAACCAAAGGAATCACTTTCCATAAGTGAATCTCTGCAATATTAAATAGATCACTGGTGTCACGGACTATGCAAATGGTCAGAAAGATTAATGAGATGTAGACACACTGAACTACATTATCAATGTATTTCTGTGACAAAAGCATTTCAAATATTGCATTCATAAACAGCACTGGAATTCTAGACTGTGTTGCACTGAAATTAACAATAGCAATTAAAGAAAATGAAAGAATAACAAAACACATATATTACTATTAGGTATAAATATTGTTTGGATAATTAAGCTCCATCTATAGAACATTGAGGGTTTAAAAAAAAAGAATTTAGGCTACAATCCTATATTCATGTATTTCTCTGGGAGTAGATTATATCACATCTAAGCTTGCACTTTGGATAATTATACATAGGGTTTGTTCCGATTGCAAATCAAAGCAGTCATAAGTATATGTGATGGAAAGAATGTTTTAAAAACTTCAAGACACATTTAGAATTCCTACCTTTTAACCTGGGGTTTGTATTCATGTAAAACATGGCAGCAAAGATTTAGAAAAAACCATTCAGGTCAGTAGTACTGGTTTTACAAAAAGATACTATATGTTTGCTACTCATTTTCACACAAGGTCATCAACAGAAAAATGTGTAATCATAAGAAGGAATGAGCTATGCATAATAAGGATAATAATAGGAAATAGACACCTTAAAGTGCTCTAGGACTTTGGAATTCTAACAAAAAAGCAACTGCCACATGACATCCCAATCTTAACAATTGTTGATAAGAAAGATAAATATGTCTGAATAGTGACCTGCAAATAGAAGTAGAATGACTATGGCAAAAGAAAGCAAAGACAGTACCAATAATAATAGGAGACTTGAACAC
Source organism: Protobothrops mucrosquamatus (assembly GCF_001527695.2). Taxonomy (NCBI): domain Eukaryota; kingdom Metazoa; phylum Chordata; class Lepidosauria; order Squamata; family Viperidae; genus Protobothrops; species Protobothrops mucrosquamatus. The sequence continues at coordinate 174,910 of NW_015387969.1, read as the reverse complement.
AATTCCAAAACATCTGAAACATCATTTGAATACCATCAGCACTGACAAAAAAATCATAGTCATCAATTACAAGCTTTACTTGGAACAGCTTATATCCTCCAATGATACCTTTAATCCTACCAGATAACATCTGCCTATCCCAGGTTCTTGGAAAGCAATCAATGGATGGACAAAAATGCCAAATTCAGTCTAAACATCTGGCTGACTGTGTGACCAACCTTAATAATAACAACTGTGGCAAATTAGAGTTTCCATTTATACTGATAGTTACCATTTTGAATGATTGTTGGTTTGAGGGAAGAAGGAACTGATAGTTACCATTTTGAATGATTGTTGGTTTGAGGGAAGAAGGAACTACCTAATATAGGCATTTCATATTTCAAGCTTTACTGCAGGAATCTTGATGATATATAAGCAGCAAATGTGCACTCTATTTCAGGGGTCTTCAAACTTGGCCCTTTTATGACTTGTGGACTTCAACTCCCAGAATTCCTCAGCCAGGCATGCTGGCTGAGGAATTCTGGGAGATGAAGTCCACAAGTCATAAACGGGCCAAGTGTGAAGACCCTGCTGTATTTGAACTGATTCTGAATGACTTCAACCAAGAGCAGCAACTTTAGCACAATCAGTAAATGGGAAAAATGCATGTATAACTACGCTGAAAGTCTAAAGTTACTGATAATACCTCACACTGATTTGTCAAGATTCCGCTCACACCGTTGTTGGGAATGTTGGGAGAATTTCTTGGACTCTTTGATGGTATGCTTCAGTATGTGACCAGTGAGGTGGTCAACAAGCTGGGTAGGACCCCTGGGGTCATACTATCAAAGTACCTTATCAGGATCCTGTTGGTACAAACAGAACTTCAACTAAAAAGAGACTTAAGCTTCTAAAATGTAAGGGAGGGACAACATAAACAGTTCTTTCTTTTTAAATGCTAGTTTCAGCTTCTTGCCCAAACAGAGGCACACTGTCTGTGCTACCTCCATTTATAGAATATTCAACTTTCCTTCTTTCCATTCTTTCAGATGACAACTTATAGCAACTTTATATTCTCCCTAAATTTGATTTGATTAAAAATTTCCATTTGTTGCTGAACCTTACATTAGCTGGAAAATGAACAGCATTTTTTTCATGATGTAAAGAAATTATTTTCTTCTCTTTCACGAAAGCAGATGTTCAAGGCAACATGGTATTTACATTTCACCAGCATTATTACCATATTTCAACATTTCTATTGCACCTTTCATCTCCAAAGAGCTGAAAACATATGATAGGTATACAAACAGATCACATAATCCAACATTAAAATGAGTCTGTGACAGCTGCTTAATGACATTTTAGCATTCTGCAGTGATAAACACTTTGGAATATAGAGCTGAATTCTCTTTAAAATATCATGTACAATTGCTTTTGTTTGGCTAATTCTCAACTTCTTCACTGTAGGCCAAATATCTGAAACATATGACATACCACTGCCAAATTATTATATTTTTCAGATAGAACTGTGAACAAAATTAAAGCAAACATTTATGATATATACATATCAGCTATATATCAGCTATATATCATATAGATATAAATAAGATATATATTAAAAATAACACAAAAGACATACCCATGACTCCTGGGAGGATACATAGTAGAATACAAAAGTAAAGAACACCAGGAGAAAAAAGAGACTCTAAAAAATATTTAATGGTTGAAACCAACAAGACAATGCATGGCTAAAACCTATAAAATTGTTCCTTAGAAATCTACAAGAATTAAAAACCTAGCTTTCGTTGGCAAACTGCCAACTTCCTCAGGGCTGTAGTTCATACAGGGCGGGAGAAGCCCCCTTATAACTGGCCATTACTCTGCATCCGGCACCAAGCCCTAGTCATTGGGTGTGGCCGGTCAATGAGGATTTTAATCTCCTTGCTACAGATGGTTCGGCTCCTGCTCCTACTTTCAGTCCCAGAGTCAGTCCTCCCTTCATGAGCACACTCCTCCACCGGAGATGCTTTTTCCCGCAGGAGTGACCCTGCAACTACTCCTGAATTGGAGAACGGTGGAGGATATAACTGGCTTATGGGATGGAAACACCCTTTATCCCAGGTTGCACAAGTAGGGGGAGGGTGCAGCCGTTCGTTTTGTGCTCCAGGACGACCCATGGAGCCATAAACACCCGTGCCAGTCCCCATGAGGCGTGCATCATGCTTACAAGTAATGGCCAGCTATAAGCAGAGTAATGGCCAGCTATAAGGGAGCTTCTCCCGCCCTGTATGAACTACAGCCCTGAGGAAGTTGGCAGTTTGCCAACGAAAGCTAGGTTTTTAATTCTTGTAGATTTCTATCTGAAAAATATAATAATTTGGTAGTGGTATGTCATATGTTTATATATTTATATATTCAGGTATATCTGAAGCACCACCCTAAGACAGGAATGCTCAATGACATATGTTACTAAAGGAAAAGTCTCACTTCAGTAAAGCTTTGGTGATGTCAACACCACCTCCATGGGCTTCAGCTGGCAACAACACAGTAATAGTTGCTGCTATCCTCTTTGGGAATGCTTTTAAACTTCCCAGCTAAGAGTAAGATTCCTGGGATTCTCCCTTCCTAATAATAATCAGGCTCATTGGAGCTTAGTTGACAAACTCAGATATGGTCAGCCAGGTGCTGTCACCTACTGAAATGACATTATACAATGGATTCGAGAGACCAATGCGAAAACAGACTATTTTTTTTAGAGGAAATTCTCATTAAGTTTTAATCTAGAGGCAATAAGATAGAGCTTTCCGAGATTTTGCAGTTCTAACTAACTGTTCTGTGGGAATAGGGAAACCTTTTAATCTTCTGTGTTTTATGAAGGCATTTCAGAATGGTATGCAGAGGCAACTGAAGAAAGTTTGAGAGGAGGAACAGTGGAAACCATGAATATTATATTGAATAAGCTGGAGAGCTTTCATCTCAGAGGCTCCTTTTGAAACAAGGGCCAAACAATCCTGGATTGCAATCTTATGCACATTTCTCTCTGACTAATACAGAGATATAGTAGAAACCTATATTCAGACATATAACCCGTAAGAAATGTCCCTTTTCAAGGATTTTGTTTGTCTGACTATGCATACAGTATCATGATATACAAGGGATATTTTATTTGCAGTTTTAGCAGTTTGAGTGTAGATGTGGTAGCTTTTTATACAAATATTTAATTGCAAAACTATTCCATTTCCTTGCATTTGACAAATGATTAAATTGGAGAGTTGGTAATGGAGGTTAAGGTTAGCATTATTTTCCTATTTTCCCCAGATTTATTTTTAAGGAAGCGTTTTTCATTTGGTTTTGACACCGTGCTAGTTCAAAAGCAGAGTTAGCATATTTAAATGAGACTTAGCTCCTTCATTCTTTGTCTCACTTAAAAGATAAAAAAACTGTAGTTTTTTTTATCTTGGATAGGTAGCATAGAAGAGCTTGCATGCTTGGGAGAATGGGTTTAATGAATCACAATATGTGTGTCTTTATTTATAGTATAGACAAATTTTCCATATTCCCAAGAAGAGAAAGCTGCAAGTAAACAATGGAAATATTTCAAATGAACCCCTAGATGGCAGGATGGGACTATCCACAGTACACGCCCATAAGTTTTAAATTGTTATCTCTGAAACCCTACAGTGCTTGTAGCATATGTTTGAAGCACAGACAATGTATTTCAAAAATAATATTTTTGGAATAAATAGATGAGATGATGGATTAGTCACAACTAATTAGAATATTGCATCTAGTTATTTTAGTCATGGCACCATGAGATCTGTGTAGCATTTGGAATTTATTCTGGCTGCTGATGGCTTGTTTACTTTGCCACAAATTGTCCGTCCATGCTCTGAGTTGACTTTCGTCGTATCTGTTCTATCAATGAGATCATATTCTTTGTAAAACAAGCCACATTTCTGTGATTTTTAGCAATTTATGCTGTATAACCCCTATTATTGCTCTGAACAGACAGGTATAAAGTTTAATTCCTGTAGTTGCTGGATATCTATTCTCTTGGCATTGAAACCTGTTAAGCTTCATCAATAATACTGAGGTCCTGGCTTTGGTTTGTGTTCTCACATCATAGTAGCAAATTCTATTCTGTAGTTTTGTGAATTCTCTGAAATAGCAAATAAAATTGTCACTTCTTTTTTAGTTTGTTGTCAGAAGAAATATCTGATACTAAAATCTATTCCTCCTTACTTCATTGTTCATTAAAATGTTGATTTGTTAACATACTATTTTTATGTATTCTTGATCGGAACACCAATTTCAGAAAATGGAAAAACCTGTAATTACAGAGGTCTTTTTAAAAAAAACAAATTAATAAAAACGTTCTCTACTTACCTACAGTCTAATAATATGCTGTGTTATCAGTAAAACTTTTGTGTTTTGTCAGAGTTTAAACCAAAGCTCTTACCTTTGTCCTGCTATGCAATTCTCTGTGTAATAGCACTATTTTTTTTCTAGTTAGCGGAATTTCCAGTTTCAAAGAAATCAAGTAAAGTCACAAATAATTGTCACAAGTAACCTTGAGTTAAGTCTCGATCTGGTCTGAAAAATTATCTGTGTTTTTAATAGGTCATATGGGTACATTATATCCAAACATAGCTGTTTATATATTGTGATATAAGCAAACAGAACTACACATATTTTCAGTAGACTTCCTATTAGTTTTAATAAATATATTTAATAAATATAAATATATACTAGAAACTACATTATCCCAATAATGTCTTTCTATAGCTGATGTAGCTTGAAGGTCACATCGAAAGTGTATCCAAAGAAGATATTTTTAAATCAGATTCGTACTATGAATTATTATTATTCACATACAACAACATAAAATTCACAACTGCCAGTTATTTAGTCAATATTGGCCTTCACATGCATTGAGTCCTTCCTAAAAACCTAGGTTGTCACAATGTATCAGAATAGTATATGTAAGGATGTAAGCAGTGAGGCCTTTTATAATTGAGAGTTGGAAATTTTGTCAATTTACAGATTTTATAAGTTCATTCCAAGATTTTTGGTATAGCACCCAGATTGCTGTAACCACTAGTGCCACCATGGTTGGTTTATGCCATAAACTTCCAGTTTTGATTTTTACATCTTGACATGTGATTTTTTTCAATTCTTTGTTTTCTATTCTACTGTCCTCTGGTAAGTCTGTTGTATTATGCCACAAGACTTTATCAGGTTGTATTTGGAAATTCCACAAAATTTTAACCTGCTCATTTTTTACTACTTTTTCAATCAATCTTTCATTACTGATTATTATATTATATTATATTATATTATATTATATTATATTATATTATATTATATTATATTATATTATATTATATTATATTATATTATATTATATTATATTATATTATATTATATTATATTATATTATATTATATTATTATATTATATTATATTATATTATATTATATTATATTATTATATTATATTATTATTATATTATATTATATTATATTATATTATATTATATTATATTATTATATTATATTATATTATATTATATTTATTATATTATATTAATAATATAATAATAATATAATATAATATAATAATATAATAATATAATATAATATAATATAATATAATATAATATAATATAATATAATATAATATAATATAATATAATATAATATAATATAATATAATAATATAATAATATAATATAATATAATATAATAATATAATATAATATAATATAATATAATATAATAATTATTATTTCAAAGCACTTTGTCCCAGCATTCAATTTACAAGCCAGGCATAATTGTACTGTGAATGTCAGAAAGCTATTTTAAAATATACGAGTTAATACTCTATCTTCTGCCATTACAAAGTTCATCATCTGAGTTGTTTAACATTGGAAGTACCACAGACATTGCATTATCTTACTAGGAATCTTGTCTTAAACACTTTTTTCTACATTAGAGACAACAAGAAAGTATTACATCCATAAGTTTAAGAAAATTTCTTTGTGTTTATCTTCGTCAATTAATCGACCTAAGACTCTATCATCCTTAAAACGGTTTCGACTTTACACGACAGAAGATGTGATTGTCTTTCTCAACGAAGTCCCGACGTCGTTCGAAACTGACAGAATCATGATAAAATCACTTTGTCTTCATATACCAATAGTAACACTGCAGGGGAATAAAGATAGTTGGCCAACAGGGGCTCTGCATTCTTAGTTAGTATTGGCAGCTTTTCTAATTACTCTATTCCAACCACTCAATTATTTGTTGTATCTTCCTAATGTATCACCAGCTTTATTTTATTCATGCACATTTTAATTAAGAAATCAAAGTCTAATTTAAAAATGGTAGGCAATATTTTTTTAATCAGATTCTATTTATTGTAACACTCAGTGAAATGTGCCAGTCAATTGCTTATTGTCAACTAACTGAATTCCAAAAGAGTTACACATAAGGTACAGTATAACATGATAAGCGGCAGCAGCTACAGTATCAGAGTTCACACTTCAAAATTAATATCACACTTTTTATTGTTAAAACTTTTGACCAATCACATCATTATGGTAGATCCACCACTGTTTTAGTGTACACAACCACCCACCCTCACTTATGAGACTATGCTGCAAAGTGTAACAACATACTTGCTAATCAATCCAAATCAGTGCCAGTCAAAGCCCTCCTTGTCTCACGACAGCACATGCAAAAGCTGAAGGCCTTTGTGAATATCTTGATGTATGTATTATTATTATGCCATGACATGGACTGTATATGAAAGAACATTTAAGAATTCCAAATAATACATCCCTGATATTCATCTAATGGCCCATTACTGGACTACATCTTAGTAGTCCAGTTAAAGATCTTATCAGGCAATGTCTGAACCAGACATTTGATTTCACCCTGAGGTCTGATGTAATCACAGGGCACATCTAATTAAAGAAGCATGAAAATGCTCAGAAAAATCTGTATAATGCAGAATTCCTAAAGAGAACCCGAATTAGAGAAGCACAGTTTCTTTCCTTCAGGGGAGCTAAGAAAAAAAAACCCTACCACCTGAACATTTCTCGTATTTTTTCTGGACTTACGGTTAAGAAGCAGGCTGGCATTGGTTGTGCCTAATTTGTTGGCAGCGACACATGTATAGTTGCCAAAATGCTCTTCTGTCACATTGTTGAAATTTAAAAATGATCTTGAACTGTAGCTATTTATAGTAATTCCTTGTTGCCCATTGATCAATCTAGAATGGAGGAGAAAAGGAAAAGTACTCTGTTAGAATTAACATGCAAATATATTTGCATTTTTGACTTAATCTATACATGAATGAAATATATTAACTTATACCAAAGTAGGATAGTAAAAATGGGAATAAACACAAACTATGAAAACCATTAATGCCATATTTACAAAAAAATGCTAGTGCCATATTTTTCTAATGAACCGTAATTTAGCAAAGGACTATCATCTATGCAGATAACACTAGACCACAGAACACATTTCCTTCCTTAAGCACACGTTTCTTAAATTTAAGGAAGTCTAAATTCAGAATTGGTTTGTTGATTCAGGAAAAAAATGGACAAGACGCCCAATAAATGTATACATGAAATGATACAATGCGGGCAAATAGTGAAAGAAAACCATGATTCATTTTAGAATGAAGCTTTATTTCTTTTCATTTTCAATTGTGAAGGAGCAGGGCAAGCTATAATTGAATGCTAGGGATAAACAGCAAGAACTAATTACTCACAGTCCAGGAGAATCAGGGCACAGTAAGATAAAGATTAGCAAATGACTTAAAAAGCAGGCCATAAGACTAGGACAGTGTTTCTCAAACATAGCAACTTTAAGATATATGGACTTCAACTTCCAGAATTCGGCAGCCAGCAGATTGAACTTCATTTAATGTTACCAAGATTGAGAAACTCTGGGCTGGGAGTTATTAGCACTTTCCAGAATCTTTTGCATTCCTTGTCTTGGATACTACCAAAGTAGCTGGAAAGACAAAAATATTTAATGTGGATTTCAAGCAAGGCAGAGTAATAACATTGTATTTTGTTACTGAATTTATTTTTTGAGGAAGCAAATGAAAATTATTGAGTTGATTTATCCAGATGATATATTGATGGCTTGGAAATTAAGCCCTATTTAAATGAAGTCTATTATGTACATTATGTCTACCCTGTATAGTCAGCTGAAGACCTATACTGGGATCTCTCTGCATGATCAAAACTTTTCTAAGGTATAAAAAAAAATATCTGTCAAGCACAGATCTTGAACTTCACTTAAGTACTTTATGTCGGCTTTGTGAATCAGTCTCTATCCTTTACTCCAGGGGTCTTCAAACTTGGCCCTTTTGTGACTTGTGGACTTCAACTCCCAGAATTCCTCAGCCAGGTTGAGGCTGAGGAATTCTGGGAGTTGAAATACACAAGTCATAAAAGTGCGAAGTTGAAGACCCCTGCTCTACTCCAACTGTTGGAAATGTCTGTTATTTGGTTTAATTCAGATATGAGAAAATTGGAGATCTCCAAATGTTATTTTACAACAATTCCCAGCAACTTTAGCAGGCATATTTAGATGCTGTAGTTAGGATTTGGCAATATTTGGAGATTAATGACTTTAGATGTATCAGTTGATATATGTGATATCAGCTGAAACCCTTGTCCTCTTTGGAAGACACCTATCCTTATAGACCACAGGTGTCAAACTTGATCGTGTCATGTGACATATTGTGATGTATTGCAATGCTTTTTGCCTTTGTGGAGCCAGGATGGGCATGATGCATCCAGCCCATGGGCTGCCGGTTTGACATCCCTATTGTAGACCCTGTCATATCCTTCACTTACTTCTCCTGTTTGATTCATGTACATATTAAAATTACTTTTCATTCTGACTCCAAAACAATGCTGAATTTCTAAAGAAACCTAAATATACTACTCATAGATAACAAATTATGCACCAACTTGCTTAAGTTTCATTGCATATCATAATCACCTTTTGCACATATTAACTGTTCTTTGATTCTACAAAATTCTCTGATTTCAAACTAAATGTATAGCATATAAAAATGTATAGTAAATAAAAATTACTTATAAAAGCAAGATAGCACACAGGAACATTTTAATTATAGAACAGATATAACACATGGATTAGGTTATGGAAGCATCATTAGAACTCTTAGGTTTGAGTATATATATATATATATTGTTTTGCATAATAATACATGATAAATATTATGACTTTAGCTAACCTTATTGATATTTACTAAATGAAGGACCCAGATTAGAATTTTCTCTTGTATAAAATGTCATCATTGCAAAAGAAGCCAGAACATAGATTACCCATAAAATGGTCACTTTTTACCTCTTTACTCAACTATGAAGTAAAAGTACAATTCAGTTACTTTATTTAAAATAATGAGGACTGAAAAAGCTATCATATCAGTGGGTAAGCATAAAGCATCAGATTTTCTTTAATGTCTGTGCTCCCTCTCTCAAATTCTCTTCAATTTTAATTTTCTTCAACGTTCTTGCTGACTAAACCATCAAACAATTGTTTGAATTAGGCACAGAAAACAGCCACAAAATTTAACAGCAAATTTAGATTGAACTTAAATGACAAGTTTAGTGTAACATAATGCAACATAAATTATGCTTATGTACTTGTGTGGGACATTCCCCCCCCCCCTTTTTTTCCTTTGGAAAAAGTCTCTCTAAATAAAAATGGCTCATTTTCCAGCTATAATAGAATGCTCATGGTTTTTTTTTTCTCTTTTCTTTTATCTTGCAATTTGGGTTAAGTGCAAAATTTGGCTCCCATGGATGAAAATACTTTTTTTCTCTGATTTTTGATCCAGTGACAGACTCCATTGGAGAGATGAGTAAGGAGTAAATTCTGCAGGCATCTCCTTTCTTTCTTAAAATGTATTACAGAAGTTGAGAAATTGCTAGAACAATGGGGTAAGAGTTAAATTGGGCAAAAATTATCCACTGCTACCTATTGATAGCTGCATTCTTTCAGAGTGGATTTTATTCAATGGAACTTACTGTTGGTGGAAAGAAAAAATAGATTTTATTCAGTTAAATCACACATTTTTACTGATACACTTTTATGTGAACTAACTTAGAACATGCCTCCTAATCTCTCCAAATAGGGCTGGGAAATTTGATTTTTTTTCTGTCCTTTTTTTGAAGTCAAACTGGACATCTTTTCTTCAATGGTAGAGGCTGATCTTATAACAATTATGATTTTCTGGCATAAATAATACCACAAACATACTGAGCCAAGATACCAAGATTGATTATTTTTTTCTTCAACCCTTTTATGAACTGGGCATTTGTAACCTGATTCAGATTTTGGAAAAATATAGTTAAATGTGAAAATACTTAGCTATGCTTGGTTACTCCAAGAATTGTTTATATTTCATCCTGAAAGCAGAATTCATACTTATATAAATAAGTTACCATTTAATTTTGATATATGGAGACAGCACATCATAAATCTAGGAGAGAAGTACTTTTTTGCATTCAGCAAAATATATATACCGGTATCTATCATTATTAATGTATAGCTGCATATTGATGACTTAATATTGTACATTACATTAATGTTCTATTTTTTATTTAATCACCACACAGTTCTGCATATAAAATGTATTTTAGTTTAACCATCCAGAGCAGAATATTACACATAAGAAATAGATACTGTAGTCTTTTTCAAAATCCTGAGAATGAATTGTTGGTTTATCACGCAAAGTTGAATATTTCTCCTTTAATTTTTTTTTCTGTACATGCCTGTACTATCATGCTATGTGTAATAAGGCTTATTTACATGCAGGCAGCTATACGATGAAACTTAAAATTTAAATATTTCTGTCACAAGTTTTTAATTATTAGTTCCTGTTTACCAAATACAAATATCCTCTGAAAAAAGAATGTGAACTGCATCATGTTTTTATTTCTAAAGTGTTAAATTTATGTAGACAGTGAATAAATTAGAAAGATACTAAGGAAAACGTCCCTTTTGTTATAGATTTCTGGGGCCAGTTAACAAGAACAAACAGAAATAGCTACAATTATTTAATTATAATTTTAATAGGGCAAACTTTCTTAGGTCAAGTGCCTTCCAGTTTTTGACTGATATAATCCTAGCAGTTGTAATTCCAATAATTCTGAAAAGCACCAATATGGGAAAGGCTGATATAAATAATTCAGGTTAATCCATCCAGTGCTTCATAACTATCTTTGGTGAATGTAGAAACAGATTTAATTTATATATTTATATGCTACCTTTGATATTTTTATAAAAAACTAAAGGTGGTGAACATAACTAATATTTCTTTCTTCTCCTATTTTCTCCACAACAACGAGCCTGTGAAGTGAGTTGAGCTGAGAGAAAGTGATGGGCCCAAAGTTATCCAGGCAGCTTTCATGTCTAAGGCAGGACTAAAAGTCATGGTCTCCTGGGGTTTTTTATCCTGGTGTATAACTACTAGACAAACAGTAGAAAGAGGTTTGTTAAATGTTTCTCCTTAATGTTCTACTTGTCAGAATATTTGATTTAAGGAAATAACAAGTGCTAATTTTACCTGCTACCTGCTGTTCAGAATTATATATACTACTTTATTCCGCTCATTCTGTACCACAGCTTTTGGATCACTGTGAATCTACAATGAATGTTGAAATGTGTCCTATAAAAATAGAAAACATTCATTTTCATGTTAAATAAAGAATTTCCAAACTCACTTCTCCCTGTAAAGTTCAAAAAGCCCTATACGTGTCCTTTCCTGACTCTGCCCTTTGTCCACATATGGTCTGTATCTCTCTTGATACACCTTTATTTCTTCTTTTTTCCCCAGTCCCTACATTGGTTGGTTAGAAGTTCAAACAGGTGCAGACCTCCAAAGCTGTATGTATAAGAACACCCAGCTATTTATATTAAAATTCATCCTCCTGTACGCATTGTCCTAAGTATACAATCAAAGTCAATTCAATTTTTCTTGTATTAAATAATCTCTCTTGCTTGGGAGGACTTGTCCCCATTTAGTTCCTACACTTGGGAATTTGACTCTTGCTTGAAATACATTTGGAATATTATTCCCCACTGAAAAGCAGAGATGGTCAAACTGATTTTTTTTTTATCCAAAGATGAGAATCTAGTTAATCTTGCTTTTATTTTGAAATTGCTTCCAGATTTTGTGCTTGCAATGAAAAAGAAAATAAAATTTTGATTTTGTTTTTTTATTAGATAGGTTATTGGTATAAAAATGGTTTGTGTATACTGTTGTGCAAAAGCAAAAAGCTGTGATTGTAATGTTATCTTCTACTGTGCTAAAGAGAGTCAAAAGTTGGTGCCTTTTTCTGTTCTCTTCTTTTCTCATACTATCTTTTTTCTTTTTCCTTTCCCTTTTTCTAGTTTTCTATTACTTTTTAAATTTTTCTTTGTATTTTATATTTTGACAAACCAATACAAATTATTAAAATTGAAATACATTTGGAATATGATCTTTTAGCATTTAGAAAGCTTGAAAGTCCTCTCCTTCCCATTATTAGCTATAAAATTATATTATGGTCATGTTTGTATTAGGAAAGGTTTCATAAGGAAATGTTTTCTATGGATTACCATATTGCTTTAATGCTAATTGTAGTTATACATTATTTTGAGAGTTATATCATACATTATTGAGAGCCACTTTGGTGTACTGGTTAATGTGTTGGCCTAGAAAGCAGGAGATGTGAGTTCTAGTCCTGCCTTAGCTAGGAAAGCTGGCTGGGTGACCTTGGCTGGTCATTCTTTCTCAATCCAATCTACCCCACAGTGCTGCTCTTGTGGGAAAAAATAGGAGGAAGAAGGAGAATTATTTATAAAAAATAAGACATGATAAAAATTTAATATAAATAAAAAAATAAATATTATTCTTTTGTACCTGGGCTGTGCTTAGTTACAGGTACACACTGAATCAAATTACAACTATTGCTATTGCTACTACAGGTTTTCAATTCACATCAGCTCCAAGTGAAAAAAAAAGTGTTTTATGTATACAGCATCTATGATTAATTATTACTAGCAGAGTTTTCCCCAATTTAGAATGTCCATAGGTGACTGGACTATAATTCCCATAACTAAAATAAATTAAAATAACCTTTCCCCCCTGGATTTTGGTACCTCTACTGAACACTCTTTTCACTATATTTAGATCATAGAAGTGAACTTCATGTAACTGAATCCCACCTTGGATTGACCACTTTCTTTGACAACACATACGTTAAGAAAAGTCATAAAGATTCCCCCCGCCTTATTAAAATGCAAAGTATCCAAACTTACTTTCTTTCTCCTTTGTACCATTCAAAAGATGGGGAAGGAACACCCGCACTTTCACATCTTATGAATCCAGTGCCTCCAAGAGTGACGCCACTGGATTTTATTTCTTGAATTGTTGGGGCAACTGCAAGGAAGCACAAATATGTTTTTGAGACATTAAGCACTTGTTAGAAGGCCATGTCAAACATGTTGCTCAGCAGTAAGTTTATTCCCTGGCTCAAAGTGGGCATCTGGGTAGCATATGCATTTAATAATAATAATGAAAACAGTTTTGAAAATAATATAGGAATGCAACCTGATTTATTTATGTCGGGCTTCTTGGAATCTTAGAATGAAATTTGTTAATCTGTTCCACCTATTACAACTGCAGAAGAGGGGAGATTAGATCTAAAGTTGCTCACTGAGTTTATTACAAAAGGGAGGTCAAAAATCCAAAATATGATTCTTCCCTATGATGATGCTACTGTTTAAGACAGGGATATTCAAACTTGGCCCTTTTATGACTTGTGGACTTCAGTTCCAGAATTCCTCAGCCAGTGTGCCTGGCTGAGGAATTCTAGGAGTTGAAGTCCACAAGTCATAAAAGGGCCAAGTTTGAAGACCCCTGGTTTAAGATAAAGGCATTCAAACTCAGAAACCTGTAGAGCAAGATAAAAGTATTTTATTGGGTCCATCAATAGCAAAATGTGAAACAGTCAAACATACTTCTGCCAATATGTTTGCTTTGTTTCTAAAATCCTGGTTACAATAAAGATGCAAGGCTACCGAAGTGGCATCATTTCCTGCGGGGCCAGCATAACCCTAGTTTGCTTGTCTTTGCTTTCCTTCTCCAATATTCAACATTGTTTTAACTAAAGATGTGCAACACCTCCTCTCCCTAAATTATTTCTAGAGGAACATATTAACAAGCTCTACCAAAATAGACTTTACAATAGCGTACACAAGAGATCTGAATAAAGTCTGTTAGTGTCAAAACCCTCTTAAAAATATTATTTGGGCAATGTGCATAGAAAAGAATGCATGATTTTTAAATGTTGAATATGAAAAAAAAAATTAAACGTATATATTTTTATATAAACATATTGGGGCAACTTGCATTAATACATTTGGATCAGGAAAACATACAGTATGTTAAAGAAAAGCAGGCATTGGGCTCTTATTCTATGTTAGAAAGAAAGACATTTGGGTAATTGTAGAAAAAGGTATGCCAGAGATCTATGTTTAAAACTTTGGATGAATTTGTAAAGTTATATGCAGAAATATTGCATGTGAAAGAAAACTGCAAATGTAATTAGGGTACAAACTTATTAATTTTAATAGTACAACTGACCATATTTATAAACAATGTATTTATTCAAACTCTCCTTTTTCTACTTTTTTTGCTCCTCTGCTAGCCACCAGAGATACTTTTGTTGATTTCAATGGATCTTTCCATTCCCACATAGTTATACACAGTGTTTTATATATACAGTACAGTTAAAATTCCTGTAAAATTGTTTGGATCTCTTCTTAAAGCATACTCTTTATACTGTTATGTTTAAAATATATCTGCACCAGAAAATGAGGAATCAGACCTTTAAATATGCTGGTAGTTAATGATTTAAATTCTACTAAATCCAAGGTGCAATTATAATCCTTCTAATGTTCTTGGCAAATTTCCTGTGAGGCCATTATAAATGTTCTAATTGATACTAATATTTTTCTGAAACAAACACACTAAGCAATACTACATTATTCCAATCTTTTTTTTTCAAATCAGCCAATCACACTCTTTTCAATTTAATTTTTTATTATTTTGAAACACCTAAACAATAACAATGCTCAGTAATAACTTATGTCAAGTAAAACATTTTTATGTGGGCAATATTAATAAGACTATGCAAATCATTAAAAGGGAGTGCACATAAACCATCTCTTCTCAAATTATTAAGGCAGTTGTGCCTTTTTTCCATGACTTCCTTGGAGGCATATTTGTGCATGTGTTTGGATGTGTGCGTGTGTATATATACACAGACACACAAACATATACATACAAACATGTTCCTATTGTATACTTGTACACACAGACGTGTCTCTCTCTCTCTCTCTCTCTCTCTCTCTCTCTCTCTCTCTGTGTGTGTGTGTGTGTGTTTGTGTCTCTCTGTGTGAGTGAGAGAGAGAGAGAGAGAGAGAGAGAGAGAGAGAGAGAGAGAGAGAGAGAGAGAGAGAGAGAGAGAGAGAGAGAGAGAGAGAGAGAAAAGGAAAGTTTAAACAGGAGAGGAACCCCCCAAAACAACCAAACTAAAGGATAACTAGAGAAAAATATAGAAGAAATACAACAAAAATAAACAGAAAAAAATTAATGTGGCCTAACAGAAGATGCATTTGAGATACCTCTCTCATACAACTAATTTATTTTTCTTTTAATGGCTATTTATAAGACCTTACATGGTGCTTTTGAAGCTTTTGAAGAGGGATTTGTGTGGTGTGTGTGTGTGAATACGATCAGTGTCATTGTGCCATCAGTAAAAGAATTGGGCCCCATTTTATTTGGGAGAAAATCTGGAACTCTTGCAATAAACAATCCATAGCAGTAGCTGCCAGCAAAGTCTAGTTATTATTTGCTTTTCCTTAAAACAATCACATTAAAATTTAAGCATCTGCAAAGCAGCTGGGAGATTACAAATCTCCTCCTAAATGCATGAGGTGACTGCGGCTTCTTCTCCAGCTTTGTTTAACCTTTAAAAAGTCCAGCAGGGATTTTTGCAAAGAAACATTTTCCCTTCTCTAGCATTTCTTGAAATGATAATATGACCACCTGACAGGATTCACTCACAGAGCAGGATATATTTATTAGCACCTGGAGTTATTCCTTGCATGTGGCATCATTTTGCTTGCACAACTCAGTTTTGCTTACTGAGAACTCAAGGCACTTGGTGGCATCTTCATGAGTCTCATAATTAGTTCACCAGTCTTGTGATCAATTCAAACGATGTCCTGCAAAGCCTTAATACTTATTCAGCAGTTGTAGAATTACCACAAGCATGACATGGGCTGGCCTAGAAAACTTTCCTGAGAGATGCAAACAGTAGCTAAAATGCTTTTGTGTATTCCAAATTTGATCTTTCAACTTTTTAATGAGCTTGAGGACCTTTTCATGTTCTTGGCTTTTGAGGTTTTCTCTAGATTATTACAACAAATGTGCATGATTTTTTTACCTGAGAAAATCTGACAATTACTTGGCATGGCTCAATCTCATTCCATTTTCCAGAATACAGTATTTTACAAAAGGATTAAATGTCTTCACTTGAACATAAATTGTGGCTTTCATGTTCCAACTCAAAATGTGACAAAATAGGAGACTTCCGGTTTTGAGCCACAGAGCGCGGCGGAGGGATTGCAGAGCTCCACACACCACGGCTGGTTTCACCCTGCCAGGGGACCCTAAATGGGTCTAAAGTTGCCCCAGAAAGGTGACAAAGAAGGAGGGCCCTCCTGTGGATCATGATCCGTTTGATCCGGGGGAAGCCCTCCAACCCAACAAGAGAAAGTCTAGCTGTATACTAGTGACTAGCCCAAGCTACCAGCAGCCGAAGTACAAAAGCACTAACTAGAACAACCAGGAACAGCATGTTTTGAAGTGGTGAGAATATCGATCTTCTCTCTTCTATTTTGTAACTGATTTCCTGGAAAAGATCCCCAAGAAGCAAAAAATCCTCCGAAAGTGAGAAGGGGGGGACTACACCTCCACCCTTCCATAGACGGAAGTGGCAACTTAATTTTTATGGAGGACAGAAATATAGTGAAATGAACTTAATAATACTACAGTCTGAATAAATTTGAAAATCACGAAGACTATTAAGATTTTACATCTGAAAGAGTATTATGAAATTGCAAGAAAATAACTTTTTGCTTTAAAAGTTGGAAAATGAATGGCTACTGACATCTAGTGGAGGATTAGAGCATAGAACAACAGCTGCATTGACTCAGAAATTGGCAAGATGCCCAGAAATAAAGAACAACTTGTTCCTTTGAACTTCAGTGGCTTCTTGCCAAATAGAGAACAGCTGGGAACAGAGGAAAGCAAACACATTGGGCTACCTACTATAGAGTGAGAACTATATTTGTTTTAAAAACTGCTGACCTTCTGGAATTATAAATACTTACTGAGCTGTGATTTCTAAGTTCAAGAATTGTTTGCAGAGAAAGAAAAACCTTGACTTTTGGCTAATCTTCTAGGGAAGGATTTATTGGAAAGCTCCTAGGTGGTTAAACATCCTGGACTCTAAATCTGACTGGCTGATAATTGCAAGACCCCTGAATAGAAGAACTATTATAAAATACCGCTTTTAATGGTGCTTTCATAATTGGAAACATATTGGATTATAAAAACCATATACAAAGACAAGAACTATATAAGATTTGGTTGTTTGGACTTTAAGATTGGCTGGTTTAACAAGACTAATTACAGAGACTATGGTACCAGTGAAAGACTATCTGGAGAGGGGAAACAAAATGGATGTTACATACCTATCAAAAAGTGGCAGGAAACCACACCTAATATCTCCTTCTGAAGGCCCTAGCCTGGAACATCAAAGATCTGCAGGAGCAATACTTCAAGAAAAGACAAATATTTTCCCGGAGGAAATGTATGGAATGCTGCGACAGATTCAAATGACAATGGTTCCAAATCATGATGAGATTAAAAATAACTTTGACAACATAAGTAAACACATCTTTAACTTAAACTTACATTTAAAAAACTCTCAGAAAATGATGACAAAGAACGAACAAACAAACCGGATAA
>NW_015387969.1:90911-155832 GCF_001527695.2 Protobothrops mucrosquamatus | reverse complement strand
ATATTAGTATAGTATTCTTTATAATATATGAAATATAAAAATATTGGGATAGTGTATGTGAATGAAAAGTTTGGATATTTAAAGGTAATTAACATTGAGAAAATTATGATTGATAAGAATGGTTTGAATATAGAGGGGGAATTAAGCTTAAATAAGAACCTTGAAAACAGGATATATAGTGACTTAATAAGATGACTTTTATGAATATAATTGAAAATAAGAGGATCAGAAAAGATGTTATATGCTGATGTTACTGTTATTTATACAAACATAAGAAAAATATTTATATTCAACCTTGTATATATTGAAAGTATTAAGAACTATATTTGCTTAATGTTGATAAAAGAAGAATACTATTGGAAGAAGAGAAGATCAAAGAAATATATCATTAATTAATAGATTGATTATGGAATTATAGAAATTAATTATTATTGATTGTTTTTAAAATATATGAACCCAGACAACATGCTGTTTACTAAGCACTAAAGATTGTTATTGTAAAAAATCAATAAAATATATTTTAAAAAATGGGCCAAAATAGTGAACACTTTTAGTTTAATTTAGAGGTTTTTTTGATATTGTTAAAACATACAGCTAATGAAGCAATGCAGAAGATATATTGACATTCAGATAGATACAAAAAAAAGGCAAAAACTCTTGAGTACAACAGGTTTCATCTTTTAACATTTTAATGAGCTTTGGGACTTTTTGCATATTAGTTATGTTACCCTAATTACTCATTATAATTCTAATGTGCATTTTTATATTTAATTACAATGCTTATAAAGATTTGATATGGACAGTAAATTATTATAACTAGCATGTGCATAATGATTATGAGGTAAATTTATTAACTTTTATGCTAGCATCCAGCAGTGCTAACTTTCAGTTTCACCTTTATGATTAACTACATTGTTTGATTAAACAAACATTTTATGATATTATCTGTAAAGTCACAAAAAGGTTTACCTTTCATTTGGCTGATTTGGATTACATTTTTATTTATTTGTGATTCAGAACTGTTTTATACATTTGAGGTTGTTATTAAGATAAATATTTGCTTGCTTTATGATGACTAAAATTCAGACAACCATTAGATAATATAAGAGGATACAACCCTAATCTTTTTCTCATAACACAACTGGAATTTTGTAATTAAGATCTATCTGGTAACCCATATCAACATGATGAAATTAATATTTCCTTAAAAATAAGGATTTCTAATACAAAAGGAGGATTCTGAATTGCCTGAAGCTTATTCTGGTGTAAATTACTTCTTTAAAACTATAATTCAGGAAGATAAGACACATATAAATAAACATAAGCAGAGTTCTTATATCTTATACAGAATCCAAGCAGAAAATTCTGGGAAGATCAGAAGCATGATATGAACACGAGACTCTTATTTCACTTGTCCTACAACAACTGTTTCCATAATTTTAGTCTATGTAATGTTCTAAAAGAGTATCCAAAATTATGTCTGCTTGTAAGTGTATGTGTGTGAATGGAAAAGCCAGTAGTAAAATCGCAAACTGTGGTCATGTATTGTCTCACTTAATGACCGCTTAATGACTGCAGTGAAAGAGAGGTTGTACATTTGTTGCAATTATGTGATGTTTCCCTCAATGAACTGCAGTCATTAAGCAAGGACTACTTTATGTGATACTTGTAAAATTCAAAAACTCCAGTCATCTTTGATGTCATAGTCATAGAAAATGATCTGTCCATAACAAGAAACTAGTTCGTATAACCATAGTTCTTAGACCTCCCTGACACTGAGTCTCCATAATGTATAAAGCTAAATATCTATGGAGATTCTGAGTAATCCAGGTCATGGTTGTCCCAAAGGTGCTTCTTCAAGGGGCCACTGGACTTTCTTGTTTTTCTTTTCCAAGATTTTTTAAAAAAAAAATATCAAGAAAGTCTAGTTGCCTCTTGAAAAAGCACCTTTGGGACAACCATGACTTGGATGACTTTGAATCTCCACAGACATTTAGCAATAAACACCCTTCGAATGTTGCGGGAGTATGAACGGATTTCCAGAAAAATTGCAGACTACAGGAACCATTTGTGCTTCAGTTTGAGATGCAGACAATACAGACTCATCCCCAAAAGCCTGAGCCTGTGTTTAACAATAAAAGGACACAGGGCAAAAAACATCCTGCAAAAAGCTCATTTCCACAACCCAGTCCTTTCAGCAGTCCCAAAGAGGCTCCACACCCATTTGTGTTACTCAGGTGACCCTGAGCATACAGACATACCTCCACGTGGTCTCAAAGTCTCTATAAAAGAATGCAAATGACTAGCTGTCTGCAAGGAATATAAATCCTTCTATTTCCCACCATCCAGTCAGAGCTGGAAAAGCTTTTTGGATGAGAAGTGCAACGTCTTCAAAAAAAACCCCAAAACAAAACAAAAAAAACCCCAAGAAAGTCCAGTTGCCTTTTGAAAAAGCACCTTTGGAATGTATAAAGCTGGAACTGCAATCCCAGGAAGATTTTACTGTTCATCTTTTCATCTTGAGACATTTTCATAGATGTGCCTTATGCCAGACTCAATGCTGTTTTGCATAGGGTGCAGGTAGTTTGGGAGAATGGTGATGTCATGGGGAGCTCAGATTCAGATAAGAACACTCGCAATGAGTGGAGCTGGATGAAGGAAGCATTGCTGCCAGCAGAGAAGAGGGGCTGTCCAGTAACCATCAGGGACAGCTGCCGCTGATCTCTGAAGGTGAGAAGTGTGAGCTGCTAATCTCTTTCAGTGCAAGGCCTCATTGTCTGGAGTAGAACAAAAGTGATCTGCAAGGCTCTTCACAAGAAAATGAGCAACACTGGGACCACTTCTATTTAAGAAGAGCAGCAAGCTGAAGCCTTTTGTTAGCAAAAACTGTTTGCTTATCCAGACTCCTGATTTGATACCTTGTGACTTTGACTGTGGACCTGGACTGGTGAACCTTCTACAATGTTTGGATCCTTGGGCTTCATTTGATAACCCTTCTGCCCACTATTTGGACTGGAACTCTTTTAAGGCAAGCTTGCTAAATTTGGGGGGACTTTTTTCTCTAATACATATGCATGTGCATTCACATTTCCTTAGCCACTTATTTTTCAGAACTTATCAGTAAAGCTTGTAACCACCACTCTGTATCCTTATGTGTGCTTGACCTGGGATAGTCCAGGTAAGACAGGAGTTTGTTCTTCAAAATATGAACTGGAATGCGTTGTGAACTTTTTAAAAGAGTCTCTGTAGACTGGATAACCGGAATGAGATAAACAATTGAAATATATTTTCAATTTCAAATTGATTATTACTGTAAACAAATGATGAAACTAGAATAATTTATTGTTTGCCATATTTTTCTGCAAGAATATTCTGCAAAATAGTTGAAGATAGCAATATTAAGAAGTATATTGACACATGACACAAAATATTGAGATGTTCTTTTGAAACCTGCGGCATCATCAAATATTATTTCAGCATTGGAACTGAAATATATAAACGAGATCTGCCAAGAGAAACATACTGTGCTTAATTAAGAACCCAAGCACCATATGCAACAGGAATAGAAAGTTTAATTATATTTGTAAAGACTTCATGATGCTGTTTAGATGGGAGAAACAGAGCTCATCAAGGGGTTCTAAGACAAGCAGGGGAAATGACTTCACATGTAATTTGAAAATCATGGAATAGTTTTGTAGTTTTGTCCATAACAGGAGAAAAGAATTGAGGACATTCTATGAAAGATATACGATAGAAAGATAAAAGTGAAGTGTTGTTGACAATGCAATGTTCCTCTACTTCTATAAAATAAAAACAATAAATCAAGAATAATAATTAGCATTAGTGGGAAATTTTTGTCTCATCAAAATTGTTCACAATTAATCTTGTTGTCAGATGATCACTAGGCTATAGAGAGAAACATTAAGTGAAATCTGATGGCAATACACCAACATTTATTGCTTTGGCTCATTCTACCTATGGTGGTATTTTTCCAGGGTTTTTTTTTTTTTTTTTGGCAATGAAGGCTACAAATTAACTTCAAGGCCACCTCTTAATACATGGAAGTAGGAATGCTGTAGGGAGCTGACAACAAAAATAAGAATCTCAATAACATACATAATCAATAGCACATCATAGCATCTAAACAGAGCTGCAAGTAAAGACATGCATCTACCACTGAGCAGGTCTTGAAGATGGATTTGGATCTGGACAGTTTTATGATAAGCTTCAGAAACTGAAGATAATTTTCACAATTTTTCAGAATATCTTTGTCCACTGTGAACTGATGAAAAACAGAGGAAAAACTCAAGTGATATCAATTTTCACTGGCTTAGTATTTCGTTAGGCAGAAGGCCAGAGAACACAGCCTTTTGAACATGATTCCTCTGGACATGAACACCCAGAGAAATAGTCTCAGTAGAACAAACACAGAATTGAATTACTCAAGTAGGAGGAGGGCCAGTAAAAGTGAATATCTACACTGAGACAAGACAGGTAGAATTAATATCATTTTTTGTATAACCCTGTTCCATATATATATACCCACTGTGGGTGTAAAACTGTACAAAACTGTAAATAAAATGAATTCAAAAGTCTCCTTAGTTGTTATTTTCCAAATGGCCAGCTGAACAATCTTGTTGTAAGATGACATTTGAAACCAGACAATGTGAGGATCTTCTAGAATTCCTCCAGGACAGAATTCCATAATTAAGGTCATACCCACCAGGAGACCCTACCACAATCATATTGTGAGCTAGAGGTATAGGTGAATCAATTAGAATTTAACACCCAGATTGTGTGGCATCAAGGAAATATTGCACTGGAGTTAACCTATTGGATTTATACACTGACTCATAAAAGGTTATAGGATAGCTTAATTGGAGTGTTTTCTTCCCTAGCAATTGAGGACTTTAAAATGTGCAATGTTGCTGAGCAATATTTCTGGATATTTAAAATTAATTCCCTAGTGACACAATTAAACAACTTATCTTGCTATAAATGAATGTATCAATTTGTTTTGATTTTATAGAACATGTATACATAACAGAGCAACCAAATATGTCCAATCAAATGATATTTCTGAGGACACTGCTCATTATGACCATATAATAAATGGGAGGGTTACGTCAATGTTGGTGTAGAACAGATTGTCTGGGGCTATGAAGACAGCAGCTGTCATAGCATGCCAGTTTTCTTGTTAGTAAATCAGACTTACTAATAGTTTTATACTGAAAAACTATTGTTAATTGACAGCACATCATAACTTATGTACATATTTGTTTCAGGAAATGGAGATAAGTCATAGGAAGGCCAGAACTGACCTTACAAATTTTATAACTAAACTATACTGTAGGGAGTCAAAAACATGAAGTGTATTAGTTTGATGACTGACAAATAATACTTGTTTTTAAGTGATTATATTCACACTCTTATTTTTCAAGGAAATGCAAGAAATGTGGAGATAAGAATTTTGGAATCTGATAGAACATTTAGATGCAGCAATTGGAAATGGTTCTGAGAAAAAAGAGCCCTAGTTAAGAGAAAATCTAACTAAAATCCTTGGCAGGACTGTGATGGAGGTGGTGCATCCATTCTTTCTCTCCTAGACTTTTCAGCAGCTTTCAGTGCCATCAACCTTTTTGGGCCAACTTGAGGAGTTGGGTTGGGTGGCACAGTTTTGTGCTGGTTCACCTGCTTCCTCCAAGACTGGCCTCAATTGGTATTTAATAGGGAGCGAGAAGTCCAGCTCATGCATAGGGCTCAGTGCTCTTTGTCCGCTCCTCTTTAACATCTACATGAAACCAGTAGGTGAGATCATCCATCTCCTTAGGACCAGGTATCTCCAATATACTGATGATACCCAATGATATATCTCCATCCTGGATGAAGTGAGTGGCTGTGGGTGGGTCCCTTATATCCAGATGTTTATCATCCTTTGGTCTTGGATGGGGTTGCACTACCCTAGACAGACCTGGTGTGTAATTTGAGGGTCTTCTTGGACTCAGGTTCCTGCTCAAAGAGCAGGTCACAGACATGGCCTGGAGAGCCTTTGCCTAACTCTGTGTTGTGTACCATTTATGCCCTTTCTTGGACAGTGAGGCTCTTCATTTGGTCATTCATGTCCTGGTCATATCTCCACTGGGTTATTGCAACACACTCTACATGGGGCTACCCTTGAAAAATATATGGAAGCTTCAGCTGGTAGAGAATGTGGCTGAGTGAGCCATACTGGTTGCCCAAAGAAGGGCATATATAACATTCTTGTTCCGAAAACTACACTGAGTACCAGTTTGCTTCTAAATCCAATTCAAAGTGTTGCTCATCACCTAAAATGCCCTACATGGCATAGGGCCAGAATGCCTACAGAACCAGCTTTGCCTATCATCTCAGCTCAACTCACTTATTCAGGCAGGGAAGGTATGCTGCACAACCATCAGTCAAGGAATTTCACCTGGCAGAGTCTAGGAAGAGAGTCTTCTCTGCCACTGCCCTGCATTATGGAACATTCTGCCTCCAGAGGTGAGGAAGGCTCCCATTCTGCAAAGGGTCAGAACTTGGCTCTGCAGCCTTGTGTTCCCACAGAAGACCACACAACCATGGAGCTGGCTAGCCCCTGAGAGTCCCTCTGACCTGTAATAACCAACATTAACTGGCCATCTTGGAATGTTTATCCTCCAGACATTTATAATGTCATTATTGTGCAATTTTATTATTTTTAATCCTAACTTAATTTTAATGTTAATTTTTATACATTTTATTTTATCAATTATATTATATTGTATGCTGCCCAGAGCCCCTCTTGAGGGAAATGGGTGGTTTACAAATATGAAGTATAAATAAATAAATAATGTTAAATAAAGCTGCAGTAGCTTCCCTTTGCTTGAAGTCTAAACAATATTTTGATTTTCTGTTAGCGTATGGGGTAGAGAAAAAATAGTAAAGTATAAAACAAATTTCTGCCTATTGAATTGTAGAACAGACATTGAATTTATATTAAAATAATATCTACCAATGAAAAGCAACCTAAAAGTATTGAAAATACATGCTATGGTCATGAACACCTTTGGATGCTCTTTCCTTACAAGGTCTGTAAAAAGTTACTATGTAAAAAAAAAATTGTTTTAGCTTTTAGCTCTTGCTTTAATATATTGCTGTCTGATGTAGGCAGGTATGGTGTTGTTTTCTCTACTGGTGGTGGATTTTTTCTCTCTGAATCTTCCCATCTATATTTTAGAATGGAAGATTGTTTTCTTCAAAATGTCCAGGATTTTAGAATATTAGAATTGAATGGAACCTTGGGGAATATTCACTCAACCTTTGCTTAAATATCCCCAATGAAGAAAGCTTTATTATCTCTTAAGGAAGCCTGCTTCACTTTTAACAGCTGTTATCATCTTGGAGTGTTTCCTAATCTTAAACCAAAATCTACTTTTCTGAGATTTCCATCCATTGATTCTAGTCCTACTCTCTGAAGCGGCAAAGAATAATTGTGCTTCCATCGTCCTTATGAAAGTTCTTCAGCTAGGTGAAAACAGCAATCCCGTCTCCCATTAATCTTCTCTAATCTCGGTTAAATATGACTACCTTTTTCAACCACTTTTCCTTGGAACAGGATTCGGTGCTATTAAGTATCCTAACCATTCTTTATTTTGAAATATGGCACTCAGAACTTGGCAGAGTAATCCAGATGCAGAATAGTATAGAGCCATTGAAGCACATAATATGGACACTGTATTTGTATTTACATTGCCTAAGGTTACAGTTCCTTTTCTAGAGGTATATTTCTCAGTTTGCTCAAAACAAAGCCTTTAATGGCATTACTGTACATGTCCATAATTTGATTTCTTTCCCTCTTATTTCTCATTTAAAAACAAAGCAGCAGAATGTGACACCTTGTAATTAGATTAGGGATGTATGGATTTGATACCTTTAATGTTCAATTACAGCACAAGTTCGTTACCTATCTCAGATGAAGAATCCTTAAATCAGTTTCATCTACATTTCCCAAAACATATTGTTTCACAGTGCTATCATATATACTGTACAATACACATTTTATTTCCTGTTTCTCAGTTTATGGAACAAGGGACATCCATGTATCAGAGCTGTAATGGATCAGATTACAATAAGAGTAATAGCAATTGCAATAGCCCTTAGATTTATATACCGCTTCACAGTGCTTTACACGCCCCTTTACAGAGTCAGCATATTGCCCCCAACAATCTAGTCCTCATTTTACTAACCTCGGAAGGATGGAAGGCTGACTCAACCTTGATCCGGTCAGAATCGAACTCCTGGCTGTGAATGGCAAGTTGGGCCAACTTCAAGTTCCACAATGTTATTGATTAAGGAAAGAATATGTAATTAAGAGGTACAGTATTTTTTTTTCGGGGGGAGGGGGATTTTGAGTCAGTTCCTGGTGACTGCCTGGATTAGTCCCTGCAGTTTTCTTGTCTAGATTTTAAGAGTGATTTGCCAATGCCTGCTTCCTAGAGCTGAGAGAGAGGGTCTGGCCCAAAGTAATTCATCTGGCTTTTGCCTAAAGGGAACCAGAATTCATGGTCTCCTGGTTTTTAACCTGATGCATAAACTACAACACCAAATTGGCTCTTTTTATGCTGTACAATACCTGGCCACTTTTGCAAAGGGGAAAGAATTCCTTGTTGCAAACTTTAGTCTTATACTTAATTAGTACAGTGGGGACGAGTGTAATCCCATTCTCTCTCTCTCTCATGCAATATTAATAATGTGATGGAAAAAACCCAAAGGACAGGAATATAGATCTCTCTCTCTCTTCATAACTACAAGAAAGAAACTTTACTGATTCCTAGCATAGTTTCCCACTCAGCGGCAATGCATTATACAGAGTTCCTACCAAATAAAACAATCTGTGGGAATTATAATACATACACACCCGTGCACACACAACAAAGAATAAATCTAAAAGAACATGATTAAAGCACAAGTACAGACAAAATAATTATATGTTTGTTATTCATATTGATCTTGCCTTTCTTTAATAGTAAACAAATATTGTGAACGGAAAAAGTAATGCTCTGCTGTTTCAAACTGCAGTTAATAGATTTAGCTTCTGCTCAGTTGGAAATGAATTGGAATGCTTGAGGTAGATCAAGAACCAAAGGCAAAGTCCATTGTGTTCATACGTTGTAGGTTATACAGCCAAAAAAGAGGGACTGTAAATATACACTAATTTTTGCTTATCCCTATGATTCTGCATTACAAATGTTGCTATGCAATAAGAAGATCAATTTAATTTCCAACTGGCACACTGTTTTAACTATTTGAGCATTCAGGAAAGAAGGGAGGAGGGATCTATATTGTTTACTGAAACCCTTGCTTTAAAACACAAACAACTCACATACACATAAGATCAGTGCTGCACTGATTGCTCTTGGAACAAAACAGATGATTATTGCCTAGATTTTTTAGGACATTTCAAATGCCTATTACAAGCTAATAGCAAAGGATTGCTTGCCTGTGACCCTACCTACAATTCATGACTGATTATCTAGAAAAAGAAAATCAACTCTGCAGTAGGTTGTGAGAATTAGTCCATCAAAGAAATAACAGAGAAAGCAGAAAAGCCTAAGGTTAATTATTCCTCCAATCTGTATTTCATAACCATTAGGGAAGTATTCTTTTTATTACATGGGTCAGAAATTCATTGATGTTTTCTGTTTGAAACATAACAGTGGATGAAGGCAATTAAAATAATTCCTTTGAACATATTTTCAAAATTTCAATAATTATTCAGTGTGATTGCATGGAACTCATGCTGAAAATATGTCTACTTTTCCCCTAGAGCAAGAAAAACTTTATACATTTGCTGGCATCTTGATTGACTTGTACAACTTGCTGTTTATTGTCTTTAACAGCCCTAGTGTTCTGCCATTAACTGCTTTGTAGCTGCAGGCAGGAACAAACTGCATCCTTGTGCTACTCAACTCATGCAAAGGATCAAACCATGGATTTTCTGGAAGTGGATGATGGCCCATTTTTGTTATATAATGGGCAAGATCTGGATATAAAAATAAATTAAATAAGAATATGGGCTTTTAAAATATTATTTTAGTTTCTTCCTTAAACACAGTGCTTGTGTAACTCAAAGCAACCTTACCACATTAAATTATTTGAATCAGATCACACTATTTATTAACATTAATATGGTTTTACAAGTCTTCTATGCGTGTCATGAGCAGAACCTAAATCATTCTTATAAAACTATATGTTATAGTCTTCATGGCAATCTAAAATATTTGAAAATACATAGATAGGAATTAAAATAACCCAAAAGCAGGATAGAGAATACTGGCCAATACACGAGATATTTTTTTCAAGGAATCAAAATAGATCAAAATATAAAACTGAAAATCTGCCAAACTCTCTAAATTAGGAAGAGGAAGTATGACTGCAGGGCTTACTATAGCTTCTTTGAATAGTTTGAAATCATAGTTTTCCACTACTTCTGAAGCAACATCTCAGTTGATAGAAGATGATACTTAACCGTGGAAACTACTGTATATGGCAGCTATCAGATCAGTTCAAATAGCTGCATATGTTTGAAAAGGTTCATATGTATAGAGAACTCTCATAGATCACTCCTATTATATCCAAAGGAATATAGCTTCGTCCATTGATTGCAGCATTCCCCTTTTTTTGTCCATTAAAAAAAAAAAGATAAGCGTAGTGGTGGTGAAGAGAAGAATTTGCTTTTATTTGAGCTTCTTTATCATGGGCATTGGCAGTAAAATTTATATGTTTCTCCTCACAAATTACATAGCACATATACAGACACACATACCATACATTTTCATTAAATGGCTATTTCAGTAGTATCATGGGAAATCCTACAGGATTTCTTTGCATTTTTGCTTGAGATTTTCCCAGATTTTGGCACTGGGCCACAAAAATAGTATGCAATTTGTTGATCTTACGCAGTAGAAGTGAGAGAGAAATGACTGAGTCTTGCATTAGTTTATGGGACCTACAACATTGGCTGGTGCCTGATGTTAGAAAATATGCAAGAACAACAACATTTAAATGACTGTCTAGTGTGGAGGGAAACTATTGTAAGTTATAAAACTGGAAATGTTTGGGAATCAGACAGAAATGGCAGTTTATATTTAGTCATACCCCAACCCAAATTGGTTCTTGGTCAGGATGTGAATGCTTCCCAAATAGCAGTGCTGATCTGTGTACATTCTATTTTTAACCATCTACAAGAAAGTCTACAATTAGTGTATCCATTACTAATATGTGAACAACTGGTTCTTTGTGTGGATGCCACTTCTGAAAGTCCATTCTGGGCCTGGGCAACAAAAAATTAGCTACCGGTTCTGCCGAAGTGGTGTGAACTGGCTGAATCCCACCACTGGTTGTACTTCTTTAGAACTATTGTTGAGTGCAGAAAAGAACAACAAAGTTAATTAGAGGGCTGGAGGCTAAAACATATAAAGAACAATTGCAGGAATTGGGCATGTCTAGTCTAGTGAAAAGAAGGACTAGGGATGACATGATAGCTATGTTCCAATATTTGAGGGGCTGCCACAAAGAAGAGGAAGTTGAGCTATTTTCTAAAGCACCAGAAGGTAGGACAAGAAACAATGGATGGAAACTAATCAAGGAAGCAACCTAGAACTAAGGAGAAATTTCCTAAAAGTGAGAACAATTAAGCAATGGAATAGCTTGTCTTCAGAAGTTATGGATGCTCCATAGCTGGAGGCTTTTAAGAAGACACTGGACAGCTACTTGTCTGGAATGGTATAGGGTCTCCTGCTTGAGCAGGGGGTTGGACTAGAAAACTTCCAAGATCCCTTCCAAGTCTATTATTCTGTTTATTATGCTATTTGTTTATTAGACAAAGCCATGAAAAAGAAGTCAGCATTTTGGGGCTCTGCTTAACCACTGCCTTTTTTAAAAAAAGGCTGAAGTGCAATTTATTCTAAAAAAAACCACCACTAACTTCTTCAGTGTACTTAAACAACACACATCTAAATAGATTAAAACAAAAATTATCTTAACATCTTAACACTCAAAACCACAACAAACATCATAGTCCACTAATTTTTTCATCAGTAGGTTTTTTCTACTGAAAGTATTCTGTTACTTTTCCTTGACACTGAGGTAAAGATCAAGTCACCACAGGGTGAATTTTAATGCATTATTTTTTCCCCTAAATTTCCTCTGCAATCCAGAGGGGGAAAATTTCAAAACTATAAAGCAAATAAAAATAAGTTTTGCCAACTTTTCAAATCTCAATTCTCAATATTAAAAGAAAAAAACATAAATGTTAAAACATATTTTATCACATACCCATATGCAAAACTGTACACACTGATCAAAAGAAGGTGTTTCCTATAAGCAATGTGTCTCCTTCTTCATAGTCAGACTTTGTTTTGTTAAGATGGGATATAGAAGCTAGTCTGATGTAATGCCTAAGGCACCAAGCAAGAAACCAGGAAACTGTGAGTTCTAGCGTCAACCTAGGTGTGAAAGCTGGGTGACTTTGGATCAGTCACTCTCTCAATCCACCTCACATGGAAAAAGAGAAGGAGGAAAGAATATTATGTATGTTCACCATCTTGAGTTATTTATAAAGTAATAAAGGTGCAATAAAATATAATGAATGATTGAATGTGTGAATGAATGAATGTACATTGCCTGAGTCCAGAATATCTTCTTCCAAGAATAGCTCATGTGGGGAACAGAAGTCCAATGACTTTTTAAAAACAGTACTCCCTTGCACAGAAAAAAAGACATAAGAAAGCTGAAATGGTGATGGAAGGGAAAATCTTAAAGGCCAAAGTTCTGAAATACATCAGGCTTACATTTACTTTCAACTACACGAGTGTTTGGGGATTGGCCATACTCATTTTGATGAAAATGACCACAAATCTAACTTTTTTTCAGCAAACAAATTTCATTTAGTTTCTGTACATATCATTGTCCTTCCAGATACTTGCACATTTTTATGCAGTTCTTAACTCAAAAAATCATACCCCAAAGTGAATATCTGTAGAAAAGTTGCATACAAAATTCATGGATTTTGGAGAACTGCATATGGACAAAATAGAACAATATGCAAAGAAGAGTTTACTGAATACTTCCAAACTGGCAGAGACGGCAGACTGATTTATCAATATAGTGTCTTGGTTGTGAAAATCCACGTCCATTTTCTGACTGCATATCTTGCCAACTGCAATGCTCTAGTATGGTAACAGCATGTGGGAAGTTTTTATTTATGATTCTGTTTTGCGGCTGCCTATGTTGATTTTATTATGCTTTGTGCTGGAGAAATTTTGCCTCATTTAAAGATGACCAAAGAAATAGGTAATGTTGAAATATAGCCACATTTTTTGGCAAGGAAGAAACCCAAAGGCAAGACAAGAATCAATGGATGGAAACTAATCAAGGAGAGGAGCAACCTAGAACTAAGGAGAAATTTCCTGACAGTGAGAACAATCAACAAGTGGAACAGCTTGCTTCA
This sequence comes from Protobothrops mucrosquamatus, assembly GCF_001527695.2. Taxonomy (NCBI): domain Eukaryota; kingdom Metazoa; phylum Chordata; class Lepidosauria; order Squamata; family Viperidae; genus Protobothrops; species Protobothrops mucrosquamatus. The sequence goes on along the minus strand of NW_015387969.1, from coordinate 142,325 downwards.
GAAGTTGTGGGTGCTCCAACACTGGAGGCTTTTAAGAAGAAACTGAACAGCCATCTGTCTGAAATGGTATAGGGTCTCCTGCTTGAGTAAGGGGTTAGACTAGAACTGTGGTGGTGAACCTATGGCACGCATGGCACAGATGGCACGCAGAGCTATTTCTGTGGGCACTCGTGCCATTGCCCCAGTCCTAGGCCTTCAGCTGGGTTTTATAAAACCTTTTCGTTGTAGGCCTCTGCCGCCGTGTGCAAAAAAAAAGGGTTCAATATATCAATCAGTTTCAACTTCTTGCGGGGAAAAAAAGATCTCGCAAAGTTGGAATTGATTGGTTGAACTTTTTAGTCCTACCCAGTCTACCGTTATCATGCCCACCCAATTGGCCATGCCCACCCAATTGGCCATGCCCACCCAATTGGCCACACCCACCCAATGGGCACGCCCACCCGGCACCCGACGATACATAAGTGGGTTTTGGGTTGCAGTTTGGGCACTCGGTCTCTAAAAAGTTTGCCATCACTGGACCAGAAGATCTCTAAGGTTCCTTTCAACTCTAATATTCTATGATATTTTAAGACAATTTTCCTCTCCTCCTTCTAAATGCTACATTTTATATTCACAGCTTTGATTTGTATGTAGGTTATGCAGTATGGAACTAATTATAGCCATGAATAGATGGCTCCTTCATAAATGTATGCTGAAGTAAACAATGAAATTTGATCATTTGTCAGCTCTTCAACGTAGGCAGGGTCAAGAAACAGCCATGACAGGGATTCCAGACATCAGTTTATTGTTGTAGGATAGCATAACAGAAATTTGAAAACCTTAAAGACTTTCTCTGTGCCTTATCTTATACCAAAGAAAATCAAGATAGGATTATCTTGAGTTTTGTTATCATGCTATCCTATTTTTTTATGACTGAGTTGTCTTTTCTAAAAGTTCTTCCTTAACAATTTGTCCTTTCCCACTCCCAAGGAGAGATCACCAATCCTTTCACAGTCACTCAAAATATGCACTTAGGCAAGAGGATCTAACAAAGGCTTTCTGTGAGAATCATACTTCTCAATCACAATTGCGCCTAGATTAGAAACTGAATAGTTTTGTCTTAAAATATTCCAGGATTCCAGCTTCAATTACAAGAATTTTAAGAATTTAATAAGTTCTTATTAATACTTCTTTTTTGAAATTACATATTGATATCCCAAATGACTTAGTAGCAAAGCTGCTGTGTGTGAAAATTCCAGCCAATATTTCAGATGGCATATTCACATCTTGCTACATTAACCTAGAGTTCTAAACCCAGGTAAATCAGCATCTGCCTTACAATTAAAAATGCAAATAAAACCTTACTGACAAAATAAAACACAGCTTATTTATTTTAATTCTGCTGGAATGGTATTCTCCCTAGCAATTAAACATTCCCTCGATTACTAATTGCACATTCTGTACAGAATGCATGCAGGTATATTCCTGCTCATCTACCCCCCACAACATATCCACCAACACCTATTATGTTTATAAAGTTATCTTTTAAAAACAAAAACAAGATGACATATTTAATTTAAAAAAAGCATAATTGGTACAATCAAAACAGAACAAAAAACAAAACACAAAATCATGGTACTATATATACTAAAAGAACAAACAAAAGTCTTACTGTAATGTCTCAGAAGCAAAACAAATACAAATCTTCACATATGAAAAAAATCATTAATGGGGATAATTTTTCCTTGTATACATTTAGAAGGCTAAGCAGTTGTTTACAACATAAAAATAAATATCCAACATAAAAAAATTAGGCCTTTTGTTTATGCTGCATAGTTGCTTAGAATTAATTTTTAGCAAAATTCTGTAAACAGTAAAACGTTTTGGTCAGAAGAAAAATGAACTGCATTCCACTGAGGTCACTGGTTCATGGGATTTTCAGAGGGAAATCATAACATATTGTTCAGAGGGTTTACAATAAGGAAGGGTAAATTCCAGGAACAGTGAATGGCAGGGACTATAAATGTACTGCAAAATGCAGGTCTTTATCTAGACCCCAACCTTCCCCTATTTTTAAATAATTAAAGCAGCTGTGTTTTATTTATTTATTTTATTCAGGCTCATATAGCTACTACAGATACAACACCTGGTTTTCTTCATATGTTTGGGCATGCACAGTCACTTTGCTTTGTGCAGAGAGCCACTATTTTTCTATGTAGGTACTATGGAATTACCTGCTGTTGGTAAAAAAGGTATCAGTCTACTCCATCATCAGTGACATAAACATTGTTCATTATTTCTTAAACAAAGTGTTACAAGTTTGGGCTCATTAGAAGTTAAAATGTGGGAAGGAATGAGGATGGAAAAATTTCCTATTAACGGAAAGGATCCACAATATTTTGTAATATTTAATGTCTAAAAATGTTTCTGCTGAATAAAGTTCATACAGTAAATCATTTACTGTTGAAAGCTATTGGAGTACATGTTGGAATGTATTTTGTATTGCAACAACTACAGAAGTATTCAGCCAGTAGATGGCAGTGTTTAGTTTGCATCTATGGTTATAATCTATGGTTCCTTTTGTTCTGAGGAGAGTTTCCTGTTACAGTTGAAAAACCGCTAAGCAGCAAAGCCCATGGTGACAGTACACTGTACATTTTATTTGATCTGTATGGCTATGTAACAATTTTCTGCTACCAATCTGTATGGCTATATAACAATCCAGAGTTTGAGAAATCTGGTTCTATTTCTCACATTCTGTGAGAGCTTGTTTGAATTTGATGCTTTCAACAAAGTAGGATGCTTTTTTTTTTTGCTCTATACTTTCATCACTTCCAGGTCACACTGCAGCCTGACAGTACCATTGTTTGATAATAGCCAAGAATTATTAGGCAGTATATCCAGTCCTCTCATTGGCACGAAAAAGAAAAATTCTGTAGGTTTACGTGTATAAGTGCTTAATACCCCATTTACCCTCTGAAATTGCAATTCAAGAACCTTTCTATATCCTTATTTTGCAAGGAAGAACATTTTTAAAATGTGTTCAAATTATCTTCTCTTTCTAAAACATGCCCAAGTAAATCTATCTTTCCTTATTTATAGAAAGTAGGTTTTGCATTGGTAAATAGGCAGTAAAAAAGAAGCTAAATATACTGTTTCCCTCACACACTCCCAAGTGTTAGCAGAATGACTTTCAGAATTAGATGCACTGAAAGCAACAAAGTAGATTAGGACATTATGGGAATTTGTTTTCAAACATTAACATATATATTCATTGAAAATTAAAATCCAGACACACCCATAAATCATTTCTCTGACTCTAAGCAGCTTCCAGCCCGCAGCTGTTTTGTTAAACAGCACATCTGGTGAATGCAATTGTTGTTATATCTTGATGAGTTAACTCTCTTGCCAGGCATATGGTGATTTGCATGATACAGAGATCACAAAGTCTCTCTTGCAAGAGTTGCAGTTTGTTGGAATTTCCTCAGTGAATCAGGGCTTGCACGTACACCATCTATCAACATTTACAGCTACTTTAATTACAATTGTAGAGCCAAGGCCATTAGGACAAATTGCACTTTGCAATGCTACTATAAATCTGATGTAATGTCATCGATTTTGGGGCAGCTACCTCGGATTTACAGCAACGTAGGGGAAGAAAAAAAAAACAAAAAACAGAATCCTGTTCAATATGTCCAAAGGCAGTGGAGTGGTAAATGATACAAAATTTTCACATCAAAGACCAAGGGATCATGATCTTTCTCCTAGTTGGACTTTTTACCCTTGATAATACAACAGTTTACTCAAAAATCTTCCTTTCATCTGGCAGGAAAGATAGTAACCTTTGTTCTCTAGTGTCAGATGACCAGTGATATATATAAGTAACAATATACTGCAGTTCAAATACAGAGCTTGGTCTGACAATATACTATGCTTTTATGAGATTTCTCTGATATTCTAGGTGGGATTTTCAATATTAGGGAAAAAAAAAGAACCACAGATGAAAAGGTTGGAAGGACTGATACAGTACAGTTTGAACCACAATGCTATCTTGTTTCCTTTATCCTTAGAAAGAGTTGGACAGATGTGAAAGTCAAGGTTTGTATGAACTGCATTAAAAAAGATCCTGTTTTGCTTCACTGGAGTATTAAATTATTATGGAATTTTGGACTGCTTTAGGAAGTTTGAGATCAGTATATCTACCACAAGCCATTTATCTTGTAAACTACATTTGAATGTTTCAAGCAAGAATGAAAAGCACTGTATTATATCCAGCAAAAGACTTGCATAGCCCATTATTCTACTTCTAAGTGGCCAGCAAGATATTGAGGGAAAGTTTAAAGTAGGGCATATTTTATATTAACTCATACCTTGTGACGATCAAAAGTATTCGCATTCTAAAATTGCATAAATCATGGAAGATCTGTAACTAATGTTATAGAAGATCTAGGGAGATGCCAATGATGCTGGATTTCAAATGGGATCCATTTTTCTAATGGAAGATAATGTTATGTCTGAGTACATAAAGTATATGTACTATATACAGTTTACACACACATATATATACTCCTAAGCAGATAGAAAATGGAAACTATCATAATAAGGCAGCTCTGGGCAATCCAGGAAGAATTCTAATATTCCTAATCTAGTTACAGGCAAGTAGAAACCTCATTGGCAATATATTTTTAGTAGTATGACAGGCTCACCAGATATGCAGAAAAGGCTTACCAAGTTAAGTGTTAAAGTCAGATTCAGAAAAACTGAATACAGTTCACTGAGCTCAGTAAATACAATCATAGTTTTCTTTGGAGCACATTCTAGATTATTCAGGTGCTGGGAATTTACAGAGAGAGGGATTACATATCTGAATTTTTCCCAATGAGAGGAAAAAAAACCTCTATATATATATTTTTTAAAAAAGCATGTGAAGGTGAACAATGCATTACCCTGAAATACCAGCTTTTAAAGTAAAAAGAGTCCTGCTGATGAGGCTTTATTTATTTTGGTGGGGAGAAGACATAAATACCTCAAGTAATTTATTTATTTTTTTAAAAAATCATACTTCTGCTAAAGAAAAAAAAATTCTCTCTGGCAAAAATGTTAATATAGGATCATGCCTTGGAGGTAGTGTCAAAGCCAAGTAAATTGAGTAGCTTGCCTAACGGGCAAACAAATGACAAGAAGATGCCCACCTAGATTTAAAATGTCAATAGATGAATTATATGATGCAAAACAGACACTTTTTCAGACATACATACAGAGTCAAGATTTTCAGAATTTTCCAAAGTTGTAGGGGTTGCGGGAGTTCTATTTTTTTAAAAAAATATATCAAGCCTCCTTATTTTAGGACCAATGCTGCAGCTTTCCCATTTTCTACTAAAACGAAAACCTGTTCTAAGTTTTGCAATTAGGATTGGAGAATATTTTGAGTGGTGTTTCTCAACCTTGGTCACCTTAAGATGTGTGGACTTCAACTCCCAGAGTTCCTAAAATATGTCAAAGCAGCTGTTTTGGAACAAAAAGTTCTACCAACATTATTGAGCAAAGACTGAAGAACTGACATATATCAGAAGATTTCAGAAGTTCTCCACAAACACAATTGGTTTTTAATTGTAAATTCATATGGTATTTGCAATGTGTCTTAGATGTAACCTGCATTGCCATAACTTACTTCATCTCCCCACCTCATCTCTCATCAATCTAAATCATCCATTAGTTTATCTACTCCATTAATTTAACAATGATCTGTAGTTAACAACATTTGTGGCTTTAGTCTTATTTAAGTATTAGTCTGAAAAGACGCTACCAGTCTCCTTCTGATTCAAGACACAAAGTGTCTTCTTAAGTACCAGCATTTCTTTTGGCAATACAGGGATGTATTACTTCATTTCTCTTAGGGCAGTGTCTGCTGGCTGAGGAATTCTGGGAGTTGAAGTCCACACATCTGGCAGCTGCCAAAATTGAGAAACAATGGCCCATGATAAGACCTACAATTTTTCTACTGCATTTTTCCTGAAATAATAAATGAGTGGTATGTTAATATTAAGTATAATGGAGACCTATTTGTATATGCATGTGTACATAAACATAATTATAATCTGAAAGCTATTATGTGTGTGAAAAGGAATGGCCACTAAGAAATTATTCTCATCTCCTCAAAACCTCACTGTCACAACTCTTATCATTTAAAATTAAGCTGAGTTTTTTCCCCACTCAATCCTAATCTTAATATGCAGCAACTCCAAACAATTTTATTACTGAAACTATCATAAATAGACTTCAGAATTTTATAAAAGCATGAAACGAGGAAAATACAAGTCAGTCTAAATAAAGTACAGAAGGGTTTTATTTATTATCATTTTCTTTTTTATATAAATTAAATAAATCTCCAGAAAGTTTGAATTTGTTATTAGGGAAATGTATTATAATATTTTATGTAAGCAAATTTTTCTGTCCCCCCAAAGATATCTTTTTGTGAAGACCTTTTCAGTGGGGAATGAAAAGTTCTCACAGTCTTTGTTCATTTTAGGCTTTCTGGCATGCCACATTTTGCTAAAATCTATGGAGTTCTAATATCTTCTTATCAAGGACTGAAATTAGTGAACATTATGGGTGCGCTCCTGTAGTTTCCAATTCAGAAAGAAAGAGTGGAATGAATCAATAGGCAGCCCAGCCAATCAGTATGTTGAAGAAGTCTCTGGATGGATGAGAAAGGCTTTCAAAATAAGTCTTTTTGATATGTGTGGCTGGAAATAAATGCATGCTTATGAAATGTAAGTTATTGTAAGAACTGCCAAGAGTTTCCACTGGTACAAAAGGTCAATGACATTCTCCAGAAGACATACAAGTTGTGGGCAGAGCCTGTTGCTATGCTTTTCTCATATAATCTTTATGCAGAATTTACATCACATTTAATCATTTATTGACAACTGATTTTTGCTTCTAAAATTACCGTGATCCATTTTTTAAAAAATAAAAATAAAAATCATGACTTACAGTTTACTGTGACTTTTACTTTTTTCACATCTGGAACTGAGACATCATTTTCAGCACTACATTCATACTCCCCAGCTTGGTCTCTTGTAATTCCATAGATGTCCAAGTATTGTCCACTTTCAAAGGGTTTGGCTGAAATGAAAGAAGAACAAGATGTTGAACATAGGAAATCTGAGGGAAAAGGAACTGGAGCTGAATGAATCTTATTCAGACATAAACAATGCGCTACACAAAAGTTCTGCTGACAGAACTATTTCTAAAATGAAAAATGGGTACATTTTACTTCTTTTCTTGTGCTCAGAAAACAATCTCACACTGTACAACTGTAATGGTATGTGGAAAAGACTTTGGGAATTTGGGCAAAGAGACACTTCCAGGGGAATGGTCAGATAAGAAACAGCAAAACTGGAAACTGGGTAGTGGGAGGGGGGGAGAAACTCAGAAGAGACCCTCCCTAGCTTTAGGGAGGCAGGGAGAAGAACTGCATTTTCGGGCTTGCAAGATTCTGTCAATATAGCTTTACAATAAAGCAGAATAAATTAATTTGATTGTGATTCCTAATTGGTTTATATCAAGTGGCCCACAATAATCTCATTTTAGCAGCAGTATTATAACAGTGACTAGTCCATGAAACAGTTTAGCATTACCTAACTTCAGCATACTACAAATAATTCTATGCCCATTTGGCAGTTGAGTTGAACAGCCTTCTAGCTGGTAAGATGAATATACCTCAGTTTACATTGATTTTTATAGAATATGAAGTTGCACTTGGAATAAAAAAAATTATTTGATGCATACACCAAATTTTTTCAATGGAAAATTATTTCATTCTGACCTAAGATTTTTAATCACACTATTCAGTTACAGTTTCAATATCTATTATGTTATAGCTGAAGCATATAGTCTATGTTCCTTCTTTCAAAATCAAGAAACCGAATAGCAAGACAATAATATATCAACAGTAAATGCCTCAGGCTTTTTTAAAAACTCACTTTACTTGTTTTACTTAAACTACTGTACTCACAGATCCTTTCCAAACTTGGGTCACTGTAGTGTTATCATATTGAACATGGAGATTTATCTAACCACAAAGAACTACAGTAGTTCCATATAAGTATGAAAAAAGAAGCAGATCTAAAATGCATGACTCTAAATCATAGCATCAATACAGTCCAATATGTTATAAGCAGTTAGAGTCATAGGGGAACATTTGTCTAACAACAATATATCATTCTGACGGTTCTAATTATGTGTTGAATCTTGTTCAACTTAATTCTTAATATAACTGATTTGGAAATAAATCCTTGAAATAAAGCCCTATCTAAAATTGAGACTACACCCAGACATCTTCTCCAAGAAGTAGCTGTGGCAACAATCATTTTCCAAAGATAAATATTATTCTGATTCAAATATGTTGCATACTACAATGACTGGAGACACTCCACATGCCACATAAAAACTGAACAACCCACCTTCTGGCAAAAGCTGTACGCCTACTATTTCTTTTTGAACCTACCAGATTCTAAGAGAAATGGGACTTACCCTTGAATATACAATATAATTCAAAGCTTTCTACACCATTTTGAAGCTATGAAGTTGTGTCTCATTAAACTTTAAATCTGATATGATCTTCTGAGAAGAATTGAGAAGCTTCACATTTTAAAGAGCAGAACTTGAGTTACATGCGATTATTCTCATTGTCCCGCTTATACACACATTCATCCAAACACATTTAGCTAGCTTCTCCTATTTCCTTTCCTTATTTTTCCTTGTTCCTCTTCCTTTCTATCCCTTTTGCTACAACTCTCCATTCCAAAATCCAGTTTTGAAGCACTTTCTACAAGGTCCTTAGGTTCTCTAGCCAATCATTTGATCATTTAATCAGTAACTATATAATTTGACCTGAAAGAGATGGAAGAGCTCAATGCAATATCAAGAAACATAATTACCCCACTATATCCCAAGGTTAATAAAGACCATTCCCCTTGAATGTTTCCAAATAATCACAACCAAGAACTATTTTATGTTTCCTTTATTATTCTTTGTTATGCTTAGCTCCCCAAGGTTTCCACATCACAATCTCTCACAACTTATTTAAAAACCATCCTTGCTCCATCACTTTATAGTTTTATTATTCTTGTTAGCACAGTCACTCAGTTAAGGTTTAGAGAACAGTGCACTCATTTTCTTTTCATGAACACTTTTTATTTTAAGAAAATTCTGTTTTAATTTTCATGCCCAAAGTCTACTATGTGCATGCTGTCTTTCAGCAAAAGTTTGTTATAGTTGTAAGTTTTCCAGGTACATTATAAAAATATGAATTTGAGTTTATAGATAAATGAAGGCAAGAGTGTATTCTTCCAAAGAATAAATATAAAATAAATAAAACAAAGCAAAATAGTTATAAGCTAGGAAAAAAATGCCAAGTTCAGTCTTTCAGTAGTAAGCCACTTTAAGTAGTATTTGGTAACACCTAAAAAAGTCATGGCTGGACAGCATATCCATTAATTCCAGTAGGGTAGAGTTGAGAAAAACAGACACACAACTGCTCAGCCCAAAGCTGATACAACTGTGTGATTTCATCCAGTAGGATAAATTTGTATAATTTGGCAAGTAACATTGGTATCGGTTTTAACTTTGCCATTTTTTGGGCTGTTTTCCTAGATAATTTAGATCATTCCAAGTGAAATAATGTATAAATGATAGTTTAATACAAACATAAGCCTCAGAAAAGCAAATGTAAAGAGAGATAAAACAGGGGGAAAACAATTAATGGTACAAAATAGATTGCAGTGGAATTTTTTATTTTTGTCTCCCCTCCCCTTTTTTGGATGGAAAGAATGCATTATNGGACACGGATCCAACAAACATGTGGTTGCATTGAGCCTCCCCAGGACCCTGTCCACGTCCTCGGGCGAAACAGAGTCAAACTCCTCCCATTCAACCGTCTCAAGACCTGCTTCCGTCTCCTCCCCCTGGGCCAACCAGTCGGAGTCCAAGCCTTCTCGGATCCGCGCGACTTTGTCATGCAGATATTGAGCGAAATCCTTGGCCCTCCCCTCCAGGGGGTCCTCCCCCCCCCTCAATTGAAGGAGGGAGCGGGTCACCCTGAAGAGGGCGGCCGGGCGACTATCTGATGACGCGATGAGTGAGGAATAGTAGTTAGTCCTAGCCACTCTCATCGCCACTAGGTAGGATCTAACATGTGTCCTTACCTGTGTTCGCGCGGATTCGGTTATGTTATAGCTGAAGCATATAGTCTATGTTCCTTCTTTCAAAATCAAGAAACAGAATAGTAAGACAATAATATATCAACAGTAAATGCTTCAGGCTTTTTTTTTTTTTACTCACTTTACTTGTTTTACTTAAACTACTGTACTCACAGATCCTTTCCAAACTTGGGTCACTGTAGTGTTATCATATTGAACATGGAGATTTATCTAACCACAAAGAACTACAGTAGTTCCATATAAGTATGAAAAAAGAAGCAGATCTAAAATGCATGATTCTAAATCATAGCATCAATACAGTCCAATATGTTATAAGCAGTTAGAGTCATAGGGGAACATTTGTCTAACAACAATACAGTATATCGTTCTGACGGTTCTAATTATGTGTTGAATCTTGTTCAACTTAATTCTTAATATAACTGATTTGGAAATAAATCCTTGAAATAAAGCCCTATCTAAAATTGAGACTATACCCAGACATCTTCTCCAAGAAGTAGCTGTGGCAACAATCATTTTCCAAAGATAAATATTATTCTGATTCAAATATGTTGCATACCACAATGACTGGAGACACTCCACATGCCACATAAAAACTGAACAACCCACCTTCTGGCAAAAGCTGTACGCCTACTATTTCTTTTTGAACCTACCAGATTCTAAGATAAATGGGACTTACCCTTGAATATACAATACAATTCAAAGCTTTCTACACCATTTTGAAGCTATGAAGCTGTGTCTCATTAAACTTTAAATCTGATGTGATCTTCTGAGAAGAATTGAGAAGCTTCACATTTTAAAGAGAAGAACTTGAGTTACATGCGATTATTCTCATTGTCCCGCTTATACACACATTCGTCCAAACACATTTAGCTAGCTTCTCCTATTTCCTTTCCTTATTTTTCCTTGTTCCTCTTCCTTTCTATCCCTTTTGCTACAAGTCTCCATTCCAAAATCCAGTTTTGAAGCACTTTCTACAAGGTCCTTAGGTTCTCTAGCCAATCATTTGATCATTTAATCAGTAACTATATAATTTGACCTGAAAGAGATGGAAGAGCTCAATGCAATATCAAGAAACATAATTACCCCACTATATCCCAAGGTTAATAAAGACCATTCCCCTTGAATGTTTCCAAATAATCACAACCAAGAACTATTTTATGTTTCCTTTATTATTCTTTGTTATGCTTAGCTCCCCAAGGTTTCCACATCACAATCTCTCACAACTTATTTAAAAACCATCCTTGCTCCATACACTTTATAGTTTTATTATTCTTGTTAGGACAGTCACTCAGTTAAGGTTTAGAGAACGGTGTACTCATTTTCTTTTCATGAACACTTTTTATTTTAAGAAAATTCTGTTTTAATTTTCATGCCCAAAGTCTACTATGTGCATGCTGTCTTTCAGCAAAAGTTTGTTATAGTTGTAAGTTTTCCAGGTACATTATAAAAATATGAATTTGAGTTTATAGATAAATGAAGGCAAGAGTGTATTCTTCCAAAGAACAAATATAAAATAAATAAAACAAAGCAAAGTAGTTATAAGCTAGGAAAAAAATGCCAAGTTCAGTCTTTCAGTAGTAAGCCACTTTAAGTAGTATTTGGTAACACCTAAAAAAGTCATGGCTGGACAGCATATCCATTAATTCCAGTAGGGTAGAGTTGAGAAAAACAGACACACAACTGCTCAGCCCAAAGCTGATACAACTGTGTGATTTCATCCAGTAGGATAAATTTGTATAATTTGGCAAGTAACATTGGTATCGGTTTTAACTTTGCCATTTTTTTGGCTGTTTTCCTAGATAATTTAGATCATTCCAAGTGAAATAATGTATAAATGATAGTTTAATACAAACATAAGCCTCAGAAAAGCAAATGTAAAGAGAGATAAAACAGGGGGAAAACAATTAATGGTACAAAATAGATTGCAGTGGAATTTTTTATTTTTGTCTCCCCTCCCCTTTTTTGGATGGAAAGAATGCATTATAAAAAGTAAACTTCAACTAAAGAGCCAGCTGTTCTTTTGATGCGGTTGACTGCTGTTGTATTTCACTGTGGATGGATTGAATTACTTTTTAGGAAATTATTGTTTGCTATCAATGTGAAATGAAGCTTATATTAGCAACCAAATTGATAGAAAAGCTATACTTTATTCACATTATATTGTACCAATAATTGAATATACTTTGGTGGATAGATTTGCAACAGATTCTCACTGAAGAGTTGTTAATGTCATAGTGCTGATTTTACTGCAGTAGAGAGCAAAATTGAGAAGAATGGGCATGTAAAATTTTGGGATCCTTGAAGCTGATAGGAAAATTTCACCCTCTAGCTAATCAATTGCAATATTTTACTTTAAATATATTTGATTCTTTTTATTCATATATATTTTCCCTTTTTGGAAAGCTGGTCCATCAACTATTGATTTGCAAAAATCCTACTTATTTATAATGATTAACTCTCCGCTGAATTAAACTGTGCTCTGAAGAACACATTTCAGACAATCTGTATCTTCAGATTCTTATATGGAGAACTAAATATTCATTAGATTTTAGTGTAATAGAAACAGGCATATTTTTGTCAACTGGAAAGTAAAATAATTTCAAATTATTAGGCAACCTGCATTTAGGAATTTTGACCCTAACCAATACATCAGTAGCAAATTTCAGGCAATACAAGAAAGGTACTGTGGCAGAAAATAACCCAATACCATTTCAATCTGGAAATTGGTAAAAGTTATGTCAATAAAGATTAGAAGACTATTATGTTATCATTAACAAAACATAGTATATGTATTTTTACTTTATGAACACTGTCCATAAAGTACCTAGAAAGCAGGTACCCTGAAAATAAATAAAACCACCAAATCACCCTTTTCCAGCTGGCAACCTTCTGGTTTTGTTGGATATCAGCTCTTATAGTTGATATTTATAGCTGAATATCTCAACTTGATCAAGTTATTTTGTCATCTGAATCAGAGGATAAAATTTACATCCCACACATGCAAATCAACACACATAGTTCTCAAAGCACTTCTTTTCATTCTGATGGTTAAAAAATATTAATTCATTAAGTAACTTTCTGTCCTTTCCAGACACTCAAAATGTGTTGCTTAAGATAGGCCATGCTATGCTTTCTCTAAGTTTTTCCTAAAATCTGAGTTTTGCTTTGTATTCAAAGGAAACTTGATTTCTGATTTTGGAAATAAACTGGAATGATATTCAGGAATTATCTCAAATAAAATCTTAAAAACAGCATTCATAAAAGTAGTAAAGTGAAAATGGATAATATTTGTCATACACATAGACAAGCTATTCCCAGTCATATCTAATATTTAATAATTCTTATTTCTATATCTTTTCATTCACATTGTAGGATTTCTCCATCTCTCATATTTTGAGTAATTTCCAGGATTGTAGTACCGATGGCTTTGAAGATTTGAGAAGAGTATCCAAGGTTAATATTGTTGCCACTCTAATATTAACAGAAGTGACAGGCTTCAGAGTACAACTAGTACACCACTACCGCACAAGTAGCACAACTTGCCAATCCAGCTTTTTTTAAAAAAACTAAACAAAACACAAACAGTAACTTCATAGAAAATTTATGTGACTTGTAGAGAAATCTGTGATTGGTGGGCTGAAGAAGGAATTAGGGAACGTGAAAGAATACTAAACAACAAGTATCTCCAGCAATGCAATGCAATACAATGCAGAAAAGTTGTTAAGCATGTAGTTTTCTTATTAGACTTGCTATTTGTTTCTGTCACAATGTCTTAATCAAATATTCCTGTTGGGGCACATCTTTGAAAATGTTACAGCAATCAAGTAAAATTACATGCTGCAAAGAGAATAATATTGGAAAATAATGATCATCCTCTCTACCCTGCAAAATAGTCATTTCTAAGTGTGGGAATCTGTAAGACTTCACGGGAGACATTCAAAAGAAGATGACATCCATCAATTTGTTCTTACAATCTTCAAAGAATTAAGTGAGCATAAAACAGTCAAAATACTGTACTTTGCAGAGTGTGGACTTATCCTTTATCTTTGTCTTATACTTTCCTTTGTCCTGAAACCAGGAATAACTTATCACTCTAAATCAGGGGTGTTAAACTGCCGGCCCGCGGGCTGGTTTCATCATACCAGACCCGCACCCACCCCATTGCTGGCAATGGCGAAAAAGCTCCGATACGTTGCGCAACGTTACATAACGTCGTGAGTTTGACATGCCTGCTCTAAATCTTGCTGCCCCATGCATACCCTTATCATGCATCTGTATAGCTGTATGGTGTAGCATTGTAAAGACAGTGGTTGATTTTCCCCAACAGCATTCTGAAGGTCACCAACCACGGGAAAAGCTGTTTCAACATAATATGGGATATGTGCTGGAGCAGTGCTTGTACACTTGAAGAGAACTTCCAATCATTTTCCCCATAAGGACATCAACCAGTTGATCTAATGGACACTTAATGGCAACAAAGAGCTCTTCCCTCTTGGTTATAATGTAATGGTAACCTTCATTTGCTTGATGCAGATGTCATTGCTGCCTGAATGATCTGAGAAACATATTAAGCTGTGTGGGTGCTCTTCATTACTCTGTATAATTCTTCCAAATTGATCATTGACTGTCAATATGTAAGCTTATCTAACACAGCGCAAATCTAGTCTAACCTATTGTCTATAAAGAGCAGCAAGGAGTTAAATCTTGGCTGAAATCTTCTGTTCATCTGGATTTTTGTAGTTGAGATATACTTCATGAATAAATAATTATTGAAATGCTTGAGTTTTATTGGGTATAATAGAATTCTCTGACTCTGGGTCTGAGAATGGGAATAGTCATTTGTAAGATATTACAGAGTTATGTAAATGTAGTGTATATTTTTTCCATAATCTGGCAAATGGAAGACAATCTCCTTTGTGTCAAATGTTAGTTAAATAAGGTTAGTTTCCTTCTAAATGTTAGAAGGATGCTCAAAAGGATCAAAAGCCCCACCCTAAAATACTAATTGAAAAAGGAGGGTCTAAAGCACATTTGTTTATTTTTGATTTTTGTATCCAGATTTTATTTTTTATTAATAACTCAAAGAGGCAAACATACTTAATACTCCTTCCTTAATCCATTTATTATTATTATTATTATTATTATTATTATTATTATTATTATTATTATTATTGTTATTGTTGTTGTTGTTATTGTTCTTATTATTATTTATTCACTTTTCAAGATTTTGTAACTTGTTTTTTTCTTTCAAAAAGTGAATGGGAATGATGGGACTTCGTGAGTTTTAAACTTTGATGTAAATGGTTGGCAGGGTTTGATATTATACATTGGTGGATAGGTTTAATCTACCTTACAAAAGCCCACCTCCCAGCTAAAACACTGACGAGTGCAGAGGAAGTCAGGAAATGTAAGACTCTAACCTTGTATTTCAATCCTATAAACATTTTTCTAATGGATAAATCTGTTTCTATGTTAACTTTTCATTATGTTACATTTGAATAACGGTTAATAAATATATTGCAGATCCAAAAAGAAAGAAAGAAGTTGTTTATCAAATAAGTGCTATATTGCTTTTTAGAAATACATTTTACATGTATTTGTCATCATGATCATGTATCCTTGGTTCAGCCATATAACGTACATGAAGTCTAACTCCCAGATGGAAGTCGTTTTACATATAAATGGCTTTTCATTTGAAATCCTACCCTGGCCACAAAATGTCATCCAACTATGTTAAAAGCTCAGTTAAAACACAAATCTAATTTAAAAACAAATAGTATAAAAAAAACAACCACAACCGAAGTAACCGACGAGCCTAATAAAAAGACAACAAATTTATTTGGATCAATTTAATTCGCACTTACGGCAAATGAAATAGACATCAAGGTAAACAAGAAAACTAAATAACCTTCCTGGGAATGGGAGTTTCAGGGACTATATATAACTCTAGTGCAGGGCTTTTCAACCTTTTCACCGACTGTACCACTTTTAGGATATGGCAATATTCGAGTACCATCTAGCAAGGTGTCAAAAACTTGATGATAAAAAAACAAACAAAAAAAAACCTCTGTTCAAAGTTGCAATTGTACTGAAATGACTTATGACCATTTTTCACACTTATGACCATTGCAGCATGCCCAGGGTCATGTGATTTATATTTGGATGCTTGGCAACTGATTCATATTTATGATGGTCACACTGTCCCAGGGTTATGTGATCCCCTTTTGCAACCTTTTAACAAGCAAAAACTTGATGACCCCAGTAAAAAACCTGATGATTCCCCCCAAAAAAGGAAAAAAGTGATAAAGTACAGGAAGTCCTCGACTTACCCCTGCAGCTCCAGAGGACTCCCTCACGGCAAGTCCTGCGCTGTGCTTTGGCTCATTCCCTCCCCCGCTACACTTGGCTAGGCTAGGCAGGGCCGCGTACCACCTGCCAGGTGCCAATGTACCACTGGTGGTACCCATACCACTGGTTGAAAAGCCCTGCTCTAGTGGACATAACCTATATTAGCAATGCTTCAAACTGCAATAGAAGCATATAGGACCAAAGTCTTATTCTCTGCATCTCAGTGGATGACCAAGATTAAGGTTATTTCCCTATTAGGATTGAAGAGTGTCTTCTAGAAATATCCAACCATTGTTAAGTCAAGTATTGGGGCTTCACATCACATCAACAATGGCCAGGTGATGCAACAAAACATGTTATAAGCCTCTAGTGCAGGGGTGTCCAACTGCAGGCCGGTTTCATCATATGGAGGCCATGCCCATCCCAGCTCTGGCAATGCAAAAAAAAAAGTTGCGATACATTGCAACACATCAGGTGATGCGGCGAGTTTAACACCCATGATCTAGTCAGTGGAAGAACCCTAATTATGAGAACTCTGTATCATAGATTTTATGTTACTTCTTATCAGAACAAATATCAGAAGATCTTTAAAACCCCAGCACTTACAGAAAAGTAGAAACATGGTTTAAGTATGAAGTCAAGGCTCTTCACCATTACACATGCAAGTAAACATCCACTAATGGATAGGCATAACTGGATAGATCTCATGGACTGAGTTTATCATTTGCCTGGAATAAATGCATGCTCTAATATCTTCAATTAACACCACAGAGTTTGGAAAGATTTAATTCGTTCTTTAGTCAAGACCTTTATTGAATAACCTTGGGCTGGTCACTGACATAGTATATTCTGATTTTATAGGTTGCAAGGGGGATAAGAGTGGGAGATGAGATAAGATAAATCTCTAGAAATGTAAAACAATGGTATCTGGCAATAAAAAACAAAAATGCCACATAAAACATATGATTTGGTTTAAACATAGAGGATTATCAACTGCATTTCATTAATAATATATATACTAAACATCTGGTGAGCAGTAAGTAAAAAAACAGAAAAAAATAAATTTCTCCAGGCAAGAAACATCTGAAGGCACATGCCAAATAAAAGGAAACAAACATTCTATTCAACATGAGAACATAAGCAGCACAGACCCAGCACAGACTGGTGAAAGAAAAATCAGAATGCAATTACTGCCTCTACATATAGCCTCTTTATTTCTCGTGAAAGGGTTTTGTTAATCTATCACCAATGAAAGAAATAACAATTTTGGAAATATCACAAATCCTTTAAAAGTAGTGGTAAATTTGCAATTTAGGCTCATGACAATTAGGAGCCATTGTAAACTTTAGTGACCTCATATAGAGCCCATCAAGAACTTTTCCCCAGGAGCACTGTAGATCAAGTGACCATAATGTTTAATGCTCTGTTATCCTACTCATCAATCAAAAAAGCCGACATAATAGGGATATATTGAGAGTAGGTGGAGAAATACTCTTTAACATTTTTCTTTTAAAATATTAATAATTAATACTTATTTAATTCTCAGATTTCATTTGGATTTGAGACTTCAATTTCAGCTTCAATGGTACAGAAATTAAAAGATGTCTGACCCATTACTACCATTTGGCACATGCCTGGCTGAGGAATTCTGGGAGTTGGAGTCCACAAGTCATAAAGGGGCCAAGTTTGAAGACCCCTGATTTAACCAATTGAGAATCATGCATATTTTGATGAGAATAATATCCTGCCAATATATTGTTGTGTAGTTTCTGCTGATTAAAAAAAGATCATTATAGATGCTTGCTCTATTGAAATGTTAAAAAGAATTAACTCTAGGAAATATGCAAAAATTACAACATACACAGTAACCCAGAGTGATTAGGTAACAGTACTGCATCACGGACATGCTTAATCAATCACATAACAATAAATCAATACTTAACCTTCCCCACCAAAATATAGATCTGGTTATATTTACAAACCTAGATACTGTAGTGGCTTTTGTGTATATATGTATTCATGTCTTCACCATATCCAGGGATGTTCAATGTGTACTAGTGACAGGCAAGTAAACACTGCTTATTTATTTGGGGGGCTAGTGCTGCTGAGGAAAGACAGACATTAGACTTGAACTACATTAAATGTAATTTCTTTCTATATGTCTTATCTCTGCTGGTCAATGTGTTCTCTCCAAATGTTATCATATCAATAGCAATCTCTACAATACAGATATATTTGAACTATTTCATCCGTGCTGGGAAGAATCGCAATCTGTGAGAGAAAACATGTCATAAGAATTTATATTCACATTTGCATGATCGTGTGTTCTTTTAAATTCTTGTATGTAATTCTGCCCTCTAAGGAACAAAGACCACAAAATTCAAACAGCTGTTGTAAGTAAAGAAAATTCCTGATTCCACACAAATACTGGCTGAAATGTTTAACTCATGAAATAAAACTCAGAGCTCCTTATTTCTGCATCATTCCAATCTATAGTTATGAGTAAGCATATTGCAAATGGTATATTCACTGTCATCTTTCATGACATGTGATATGAACATGCTGATGCCATACTGTGAGATACCTTTTGCCTGAAGCTATAATGTGTATACATCAGGTCCAATGTCACCACTATCTTTGCCTCTATTAAAGTTTGTTTCCACCATTTTATCCACTAACAAGGGTGTAGCACAGAAGCTAAATTTGGTAGAAATCTGTCACAATACTTAACGCTAAAAAGGACTGTGATTTTGACATGCCTCATGCCTCATGCCTGCTTGAATTTCTCTGTACATTTGTGTAAGTCTTTTGCATCAATGGCATGACATACAGTAAACAATGCTAGACCAGTGGTTCTCAACCTTTTTAATGTCGCGACCCCAACCGGTCGTAAGTCGAGGACTAAACCGGTCATAAGTCGAGGACTAAACCGGTCGTAAGTCGAGGACTAAACCGGTCGTAAGTCAAGGACTACCCAACCGGTCGTAAGTCGAGGACTTTCCCTGCCTGGGAGCGCCACGCATGCGTGGTTCTGCCCCCTGCGCTGGCTGAGGCGTAGCTGGCAAGCGGCAGAGACAGAGCAGGCCGACCACCAGCTGGCCCAGCCCAAGGGAGGTAAGGCACCCGCTGGAAAAGGGGAAAAAATGGTGGACAAAAAAAAATGGCGGACAAAAAAAATGGCGGACAGCCTTGCTTGGCGACCCCCGTGAAATGGTCGATCGACCCCAAATGGGGTCCCGACCCACAGGTTGAGAACCACTGTGCTAGACTTAAAGAATTTATGTTTGTTTTATCATACACAATACCATAGTCTGTTAATATCCATAGTGCTATATTAAGATTTAGAAGATATACTTTATAATTTTTTCAGTAACAGTGATGCAATCTGAACAGCACTGGTTGAGCAGTCTTGTAGCATTTGGTCTACGGTTCTTGTTGGTACTAAAGCTATTCTAAAATATATGTTTTTTTTAATAATGATTATATCATTTATTAGTGATATAATCTTTAATATATAAGTACCTTGGAATCTTCTTCTATTTCCATTGATAAATGGGTTTCTCCTACATCTGTTATTCAAATGTTATCTTCTAGTGAGATTAATACAGATGTCCTCAATTCTAGGCAACAGGTATTGCTCATACTGTTAGAGTGGATTGATCGAACTTTAAAATTAGCACAGACCTGGACAGTTTAGTTTTTATTAGCTATTAGAATCACAATGCCATGGAATCTAATCAACTTTGGAAAGAATTCCCAAAGCTTTGTCTATTTTGTGAAACTTGAGACTGACATTTTTCTGTGACACTATTTTAACTTTCATGTGCATGAGTGCCTGCCAATAGCATTTTTGAATATAAGTAGACCTTGGTTAACAACTATTTGATGAGTGATTGAAGTTATGGTGGTGCTGAATGAGGAGACGTATGCTCAGTTCTTGAAGTTGCAACTATTGCAGCATTCCTATGGTCACATGATTGTGATTCAGGCATGTGGCACCCAGCTTGCAATTATAATCATTACATTGTCCTGGAATCATGTGATTTCTATTTGAGACCTTTACTGCCGGCTTCCAACAAGCAAAGTTAATGGGAAGCTGATAGGAAGAGCATATGGCAATCATGTGATGTCACACTTAATGATCACATAGGATTTGCCTAATAATTGCAACTGAAACTGCTGGAATTGCCATTGTACATTGGCATCATGTTTGGCAACTGCAACCCAGTACACCCAGAATTCCAACTGCAACTGGTAAGATAAGAACCATGTCAGAAAGCTGGTCCATATACTTTCACAACATGTAAGTTGTGAAATGCCTTGCTAGTTATAATATTTTACAATTTCAGGAATAATTCCTAAATTATCTTTAAGATGGGTTTTTTCTTATATTTCTGAATGACTTTAATGTAGCATCTTTAATAAGTTGCTCAAGTCCACTTTTTGATACAACTGATGTGGCAGACCCATTATCCACTCACTGAAATAGTTTTGCCAGTTTTTTCTAATGTGAGCCATTGCTGCTCTCATTTCACATTTATACTACAGGTTTCAGGTAGATTCTTCATCTATATGTTGCGTAGTCCTGCATTCCTTTAAAGTGGTGGTTTGGTTGATTAACTTTAGCAAATGGTTTGCTTTTTCCTGAGTGACAGGCTCCTTGTTTATCTCTCACTGTATTACATTTTCTGCAGGTTTCACCTTCAAATTTGTATTAAGTTGTTGATTTTAAACCTTTGTCACAATGGTAGCACAGTTCATTTTCTCTTATTACTCTTTGTATTTATTGCAAGTTTGTTCACATTAGTTTTCACCTTTGTTTTATCTCTATAGTATATCTAGGCATCTATTACCATGACAACTGCAGTTTCAAATTATTTTCTAAATGTTCAATCTACCTGTTGTGGTTCTTTATTTTGCATTTTCAGAATTCTATAAGCCAGCCAATTTCTCAATATATCATTTAGTTCTTCACTAAATTTGCCTGTTAATATCATCTCTGTATGCTACAGTATACTTTCCCTTTGCTGCTTTATGCTTTTGAAACTGGAAAGACTGCAATTAATAATCATTTTGATGCCGTATGTTCCTGCATTTTTAAACTAGTTCTGCAAATGTAAATTGTGAGGGCTTCTGTGAGGCCTGTAAACTTGTTAATGAGCTGTATGATTTGACATTCATACCACTCAGTAAAATGGTGTCTTTTTTTCCTACAACTATCTCCTTTGCTTTAAAGAATTGTTCATCTCTCTCTGTATAATGTCCTGTTTCCTGTGATAAAACAAACATTCATTTCTCCCCCATTAAAATTAATCATTCTGCCTTGCTTTTTTTCTCCTTTGTCTTTACTTGTTGTGATCAATCTAGCATTACTTTTGCTCTGTATTTTTCATTTGATTTTTGTTTTGTTTTGCTTTTTTACTTCCCTTTCTGTCTCTCTGGTGCAAAAATATGGCTTGAGAACTTCTGTACAGAACTTGATCAAACAAGATACTAATCATGAGTAGGTTTTTCTGTTACCTGCTTTACTGTAAATTCTAGAACAGCTAATTATTATTCTGAACCTGCAAACATACCCAGGTAGGCAAAGGCAACATCAATAATACTAGATCACAGATATATTTAATCATATAATATATCAATATTGTATAATATGAAAGTATTATCTAGCTTCTCTCAACTGTGGTTGGGCAAATATTTCAGTTACAATAACTTGCTTAAAATTATTATAATATCATTGACAAAAATTGGAGAATATTTTTGAATAATGGAGAATATTCTTCTGATTAGCAAAAACTGCTTTATACTGGTTAACTAACAGAAGGATTTCAAATATCTCCTCAGATTTAATTTTTGTAAACTATAAAACTTTTCCAGAACTATATGTCTTCACAGATTTATTCTTGTTAGTGCTTACAAAATTGAGATTAATTTACTAAACTGGTTGATTTAGATTCAATATTGTCATCCTACTGGTGATGTCATGCTGCAAGCAGCGTATATGATTAATAATACTTTACTCTCATTCTCTATGCACTCCCAATCTTCTTTGAAATTTTGCCTAAATTTGGATAATATATGGAGATTGAGAAGGAGGACAGGACAGTGGATCCCAGTTGATAGAATGTGTACACAGTCTTTTAATATTGTATATCCCTCCTCCAAAGAGTTTAGAACAATGGTTGTGGTGAAAAAGGAGGCCTAATGATTTGATTCAAAATCAAGCAATGAACTATTAATTATGCCTAAAGCAGAGGAAACTTCTTCTGCCCTTCAACATCTGTGCAATTCTATAAATGCACATTCATTAAAAATGTTCTTTAATGCCACAAAACTTTTAGAGCTATTGAATTCATGTATTATTTTCAATCATTGAAATGGTGTCAGAAGAAAGACACAAAACTATTAAGTAATGATAATGCCAGTGTAAAACTTCTGTTTCTACAAACCATTTTATCATATAAGATGAAATTTTTGCAATGAGTTGCATTGCTGCCTTCAAAATGAAATAATAATCCTCAGAACAGCTGTTTTATTCAAAAAGTTTATTTTTATCTTGTACTTAGAAGTAAAAAAAATCATTTATTGATTTATATTTTTCTACAAGTGTAGTGCCTGGTTCAGTTCTATTTCAAAATACTAGACTAGCATTTGTACTGGTTTAAATGGGTTTTTTTTAGGTGTTTTCTTGTCACTTCACAATTATGATACTTTTATATCATTGAGTAGAACTGCTATCAAGAAAAACTACATATAACTAAGATCCACTGTACTCTGAAGGAACTTGGCTCATTTTTGCATTCATTTTTACTAAGGCATCATTTACCAGGTCTTGTATAGGGATATATTAGGATATTGATTTGGCTGCCTTAGAAGTAGAATGCTGATAAAAAGTTAAACTACAGTTTAACACTCTTAAAAAGATAAAAACAAATTGCTTTCTGTTGGAGATGGTTAATGGTTATCAGTATGCTATTTGGATAGAAGGTTATCAGGCATCCTTCTACAGAGAAAGAGAAAGATACAGGTCTACAAGTCAGACAACCAGAGAGTTACTGACAGTGTTAATTACATTTCTCTTTAAGGCTGTTATTTCATAATGTTCCCAGGTCACAGGCATGCACAAGACAATCTTCAACATTCATACTCTATTTATCCATAATATAGGCAGGCTTGTAAAACAGTATTCCGAAGTCAACATCACATTCAACGGGTAATCCTAAGAATATTGATAAAGTTATACTTTTAAATATGGACTCCACAGTTTCTCTTGAGACTTAACTTTTAAAGTCTAATATCATAGTAACCTATAGTGTTATAGTAAAACACTATTTAAACTAATTTCACAATCTGTTACGACCTGATGCAGCTAGCCTGATGCCAAATGCATCTCACTAGATATAAATGACAGACCACCAGGGAAGTTTTATGTAACCAAATCACTAATTGGTCACAGACTTGAAAATTTGAAGCCAAGGTATGTGATGACTGACCTTAGTTGGCTTTACCACATAGATCAGGGTGGGGAACTATGGCCCTTTTATGACCTGTGGACTTCAACTCCCATGGCTGGCTGAGGAATTCTGGGAGTTGAAGTCCACAGGTCATAAAGGGACCATAGTTCCCTACCTCTGACATGATTTGTTGCAATTATACATAAATACCAAAGACCAAGTACCTGTGAAGTAGAGTAGTATTATTTCTACTAATGAGATAGTGTCATATATACTGAATTAAATATACAGTTTTCATATTGTTTGTTTCACCTGATGTGAATTAGCCCACCATTACAGAGGTGAATGGAAACATATTTAGACCTTTATTTTTGTGCAAAAGTAAAGAGCTCATGCTTGAGGAGACTTCCGGTCCTGTGTGGTAGCGACTGGTCACAGGCTTGCGGACCGCCACACCCCCGTGGCTAATTTTCATCCTGCCTGGAGACCCTAATGGGTCCAAGCCGCCCCGGAGAGGCGGTGAAGAAAGAAGGGTGCCTCAGCGACTCTGGAATAATGGCAGTCGTTCCGTTTGTCTTGGGGAAAGCCTTCTAACCCGACAGGAGAAAGGCTGTATTTCACCGATCAGCCCAAGCTACTTGCAACCGAAGTCGAAAAGAACTAACCAGCATTTCCCCAAAGATATGCATTCATGTTCATTCATTGCAAATAGATACAAAAAATAATAGATTTCACATTCATATATAGAATGGTGGGAAATTTTTCAGTGTTCATGGGTTGCATTTTCCCCCCTTCGGTTTCTAAGAGTCATTATTAGTTTCTGAGGAAGGTTGGTTCGAGACAAAATGGCTTCCCCAGTTGTTGTAATAGAAAGTTGGTTTCCTGGCTTTAGGAAAGGAAGGTCAACAGTTGACTTGTTTCATTTCAAGCCACATGGCAGAAAAATAATAGCTCTTGCCTGGATTTGAGGACCACCTCTATTCCATCCAAATGGAAATATTTTGGCTTAAACTTAGGCTCCTAAATTTATCCCCTGATAAAATATTTCTTTATTTAATTTTCCTCTTTATCTAGATCAGTGTTTCTCAACCTTGACAATTTTAAGGCATGTGGACTTCAACTTCCAGAATTTAAGGCATGTGGACTTCAACTTCCAGAATTCCACAGCCAGCTTTGCTTTGCTGGCTGTAGATCTAGATTCTACAGTTAGAGTGAGACATTGAAGGGAAGGAAATTTGACTTAAGCCATTGTTGTCACAAAAGGGTTGGTTGAGGCTGCAATCTTGCCTCAAATATATTTAACAATTTTTGTGGACTATTCATTTAAGCAAATCTAAGATAAAGTTCTTTTTTAAAAAAAATATGTGCAAACAGTTCTATAGGAGATAACTCAAATATCTATTCTAAAACATTTTGCTGTCTATAGAACTTCAGCAATTCAGTCTGTCATTCAAGACCATTTATTCCAGTCGCTCTACAGCTATTTAAAACAAAACACTTTAGGATTACCCCAGTATTTACTTGGTGTCCCACTACAGATCTGGGGATTGAGTAAAGCCACTGAAAAAAAATCTATTTTTATATTTAATAAAAAAATATTTAATCTTTGATTCTTGGTAGATTTACATGTGTACCAGCTCTCATAGGTTAGTTTCTTCACACTGAAGGGAGAACTTGGATTTATAACTCTTAGTTGTTAGTTGAAGGTTATTTACACACATTCCTGATGATGAAAGAATAGTTGGTCTATTCAACTATCCCAGAGAAGCCAGCCACAATAGTGCTTGGTCTACTGCCTTCATCCCAAAACTAACACTTTTAGGCCTTTTGGTTGACTCCAGGATATTGTCAGGGCAAAGGCTACCCTTGTCCATTGTACAGGGATGCTGATTTCCAGGATACATACTGATTTCCAGTATGAATATTGAATATTGGAGATATTCATATTTCGTCATTTCTAAGATAGACAATTAGATAGTAATCTCCACTCCTATGGGGCAGGTGATGCAACTTGATCATGTAGTATATTTAAGATGTTTTGCTCATATTCTTGATCGATTCCCTGGAAGATGTATGGATTGGTATCTATCTTTTCTACTGGCTGAAAGTAACCAGAAATATGACTCTTGCTACTGCCATATTGTTTTATTTAATCATATGAATTTGTAAAAAGAAATTCCACAATTAACTTGTTTTGTTTTCCCTTTTCTTTGTATCCTTTGTGCTGAGTCTTGTATTTCATAATAATTCAGTTTTCATTCTCTCTTATAATCTGCAATATTGTGAAAGAGTATAAATGTTTCCTTAAAAGTTTTTGACTCTATGGATAAATAAGATATAATGTAAATTTGAGAGGTTGGTTGAGCTAAAAAAATTGGTTGTCCAAATTTTACAATTTATGGGCACTTAAACTGGTTCTGTTTAATCTATATCCAACAATTTAACTAGTAAGTTAATGGACCCTCACCTAGCTTCCTGACCTCTTGAAGAACCATAGACCACTCTCCTCTAATTTCTCAATCTGTAGCAAACCATGATCAATATTTATATGACTAACTTACAGGCAGTTCTCAGCTTACAAGCATTTATTTAGTGACTGTTCAAAGTTATAATGGCACTGAAAAAGTGACTTATGACCGCTTTTCATACTTATGGTCAGGTGATCAAATTCCAGATGCTTGGCAACAGGCATGCATTTATAATGATTGCAGTACCCGGGTTATGTGATCATCTTTTGAGAGCTTCTGACAAGCAAAGTCAATGGGGAATCTAGATTTACTTAAAAACTGTGTTATTAACTTAACAACTGTGGAAAGAAAGATCGCAAAATGGAGCAAAGCTCACTTAACAACTGTCTTGTTTAGCAAAGAAATTTTGGGCTCAGTTGTGATCATATTGAGGACTACATATATAAGTAAAAAGGCAGCTTAGGTCAGTCTAATTGCATAAAGCAGTGGGTAAAAGCTCCCATAATCAGGAGAGGTAACTTTTTCTGAAAAAAGAAGGATTTGTGATACAAAGCAAAAACTTACTGTGATTTTAACCAATGAAAATGTTAAAGCCATCCTGTCTGCAGAACATACATTTTTCTTTTATTGCTTTCTAGATTACCTCTCCTTTTATTTGTCTCACTTTCCCCAATCTTTATGAGCAAAGTTAGTTGAAGAATTAATACTATGTTCATAGTACTATGAAATATCATCAGGAAGTTCTGTAAGACATGTGTGGCTCTCAATTACCATAATACTTTTTAAAGCTGTATTCAGTAGAGTATATTCAATCCATAGTTGGAGAGAGGATGAAAGAGTCTCTATCTGGGCACTGATGAGTATTCTCATTTACCTCTTCTACAACATGAAAGCAAATGTAAAATCCAGGGTACAGACTGAGATTGAGATAAATAGCTTTCAACAGGCCAGGGTAATTATTCATAATGGTCTAATGTCCTAATTTCTCTTTCCATGCATATAAAAAAATCCTGAGAGCTTTTTGGCTCTTTCTAGCCAAATCACAGTTGGTTCTTCTTGGTGCAGTTTGCCACTCAAATTTCCTGGCAAGTCTCCAGAACTGTTCCAACTTAACTGCAGGGAACAGATGTTTCACCTCGTTCCCCCATCTCTCACCTGGAAGATAAGTGCAGTGCTGGTGCCCATAATCAAGCTGTTGCCTGCCAGCAGAATAATGATGGCATAAGGGAGGTATGTCAGGGCTCATCAAATAAAATCACTGAATTGTTTTACATGATTTCCCTAGAACATTCGAAAAATGCTATGAAGATACCTGAGATAAATTCTTTGTTATCTGGGGGGGGGGGGAATAGCTATAATCTGAACAGTAAAATTTCACAAAGCTATATATGTATATATACTATGGGGGTGGAGGATTGATACTATACAACAATAATTTTAAAACATTCTTGGTGTGGGAGACTGATATTTATGTGTTGGGTTATTATTTTTGATCTCTGAAGTACATAGTGGAATCACCAGTGTGGTGTGGTTATATTAAAAAATACTTTTTTATAAATATGTTTGGGAAAGGGATGTTACTCAAATATCCAATCACGAGATGAGAATAAAGAGGATTTTCCATGTCTTTTTGGTGTCTTCTAGAGCAGCGGTTCTCAACCTATGGGTTGCGAACCCATTTGGGGTCGATCGACCATTTCACGGGGGTCGCCAAGCAAGGCTGTCTGCCATTTTTTCCCCTTTTCTGGGGGGGCTTGCCTCCCTTGGGCTGGGCCAGCGAGTGGTCGGCCTGCTCCGTCTCTGCCGCTTGCCAGCTACGCCTCGGCCGGCGCAGGGGGCGGAACCACGCATGCGTGGCGCTCCTGGGCAGGGAAAGTCCTTGACTTACGACCGGTTGGATAGTCCTCAACTTACGACCGGTTTAGTCCTCGACTTACGACCGGTTTAGTCCTTGACTTACGACCGGTTTAGTCCTTGACTTACGACCGGTTTAGTCCTCGACTTACGACCGGTTGGGGTCACGGCATTAAAAAGGTTGAGAACCACTGTTCTAGAGTCTAACTGGATGTTTGCAGCCCAAATTAGGTAGTTCTAATGTTTGGGGGGAGGAGACTGAGGTGGGAGAACAGAAAAATGTGATCCATTAAAGTTCTTCATTTCTATATATATATGATTATCTCTCACACATACATCCATAATGCATACATGTACTAAACCCCCTAGAAACTGCAGTGCAAAAATCTGTAACGTCTAAAATGCCTGAGTAAAATTTTAACCCTGTTCTTTAATTCCAACAAGTAAGAAGCCTACCTGTCTTCAATGGCAGTTTATTCCTGAATAGAAACCTTATTGTGGGAGAACAGGCTGTCTGCAAAATGGCCAGCACCTGGGTTGCTAGTGCCCTTCTGCCTTTAAGACTTACCCTAGCCATGCCAGCAACTGGTGGCTATAAAAGCTGAGCACAAAGACATCTGAGTGCAGTGTGAGAGGAAAGTGGTTTGTGTTTGGGAAACTGAAACAGCCTAACACAAATAGAAGAGTTACTGTTCTCCAGAAGTAGAACTCCAGTAAGAGAAGTAGTAGAGGAACAGAAGTTGTAGCAGAATTGGGAAAAGATTCATCCTGCCAACAGCCTCAATTGCAAATCCTATCCTGATCCTGTGAGGAATGCTCCATTCCTTATTTTCATATAATGTTATTAATGTACATGCAGGTGTGGCATTTTATATATTTTGTTTTCATTTAGTTCCTCCTCCAAATTATTCAGTGCAGTATTTATGTTCTTCAGTTTTTAAATGAAATTACCAGGAAACCATATAAAGGCTATAGGATGTTACTTTTATTTAAAAGATGTTTATTGGCTATCATGTCTGAATGTCCTTGGTGCAATAAAATTTCTGCAGATGCATTTCTGACTTTGCATATACCTGCAATAACACAGACCAAGCAGAAAAATAAACAGACACAATACAATAACTCTGCCAGTTCCACCAAAATAAACTATCAGTTCTTTTCCAAAGCTATGGCTGGGAAAAATCATTTCATCTATGATCTTTGTTGCTAGCTGCAAATATATGTTTCACTTGATACTTCCTTTTTGGTAGTAGCTGACCACAATGCATATGCTTTATTGCATTGTAGAGAGCATAGTGCAACCACATTTTTGCATTAACATGCTGTAGGAGGACTTCCACAGGAAACATTCTTTCTTGATCTCCATTCAGTTGTCTTCCAATGCCTTTTGTCCAATAATTGAATTGAATCAACTCATAGACAGTCTATCATTTGAGTGTTCTGAAAATGTATTACACTAATATATCTTCAGAATGACACTGCTATGATGATACATTAGAGTAATATATCTTCAGAGCTTTTACACTGTCCAGAAATAATAGGGATTGAATTGGATAAAATTCAGTTATGATGCACACACACTCTTAAACAGAACTGGAATCTGGAATGGAAGAGATATATTCCTACAAGATGAAAAAGCAACAAAGCTAATGCTTAATCACATATTGACTCTATAACCAAACTTATTGCTATCAGATCTGGATTACAAAATCTGGGAAACCACTAGATAGAAACAAAGGATAGATTACCAGTGTCTTATTTGCTGTCAACTAGTGGCCAACCAGATTTATGCAGTCCAGTTTGGTAATAATATACAAACACTTGGTATATTACAAAATATATATCTTGAATTTATTCTGACAGATTAAAATTATTCTGCCCCTTTTTATTTTCAGAGACGTGTCCTTAATCACTACATGATACAGAAAATTTATTATATTTTAATTTTAGCTATTTATAAATTTTCTTTTTCTGTTGCTAGAAAAAAATCACTCTTGTTTTTATACTTGATTTTTGAACTTTGAACACAGTATCTGAAATGCTTTTGTATATTCCCTTATGATTTCTCAAACTTGGCATTCAGGAAACCTCTCCTTATCAGGAATCATACAAATACTTTTTATTAGTATCAAGTCTGTTTACACATTATAAAGAGGACAAAAAGATTCAGATAAGAAAGAAAAAAATGTTATAAAGAAACAAATATACCTCAGAAAAACACAAAACATTTTTTCCTTAGAATTGAAATAGAGGAGTTAATTAATTTAAATAACTTACTCCCAGGGAAATAGAATTTTTTTTGATTCCTTTTAAACACTCTTCCCAATGACTTGTTCACCAAACCATTGGAAAATTTAAGTTTGCATAAAGCTGTGGTTGGAAAGAGCTATTTTCTCTCCATGTTACTGTTACATAGGAAGGAATATGAAAAAAGACAGTTTATTGCTTGTCCTTGCCCAGGTGAGCTGCCTTGTTTCCTCTTGCGACAATTATCATGATTTTATTATATTTATTTTATTCATTATCCAGCTAAAAGATTAGTATCTTAAAAGCTGGAATATAAGCCATATAATTAAGTAAAACATCTTCTCCACTTCATTTAATTTTTTCCCCATGAAGTAGCAAGAAGCCCTCAATCTGGCGGTCCTTGGGGTCCTTCATATGTTTAGACATTGATTTCATGAAGTCCTCAAAAATGAGATTATTGATGGGAACTGTACTGAATTGTATATTTCTGAAGGGCAACCCGGTTGGAATTCCAATCTGGATGTGGGCCATCTCTGAGCTTTCGTTTATAAGTTGATGGTATTTGCTTCTTTTTGCTGTGCCAACTGTTATAATTCCTAGATTTCCCTGTTAATTTGTCTTCATTAACGTATCTGGAAAGTTGCTAGAATTCTTACTTCCATATTATTTTCATTTTACCCATTTGCTGTATAATACAAACATAAAATGAAGAATTTCTTCTCTTGTACATCTGTCAGATTACAAAACACTTCAATTTTTGCCATGAAAGCAAGTTAACAATATCGGCCCCTAGTTGTATTTCAAAGCTACCGGTATTTGGAAAGAAGAGCCTTAATTTCTGGAACAGGCCATCCTTGAACTTGCAAGGGATGAGTGTGTTCTGTGTCAAATAAATATTTCAATTTTCGTCATAGAAATGAGGCAAATAGTAAGCAAGCACAAAGATTTTTTCACATAGGAAATTATTTGTCATTTTCAACTGTGTAATCAGCCTTGAGATTCTCATTTTCATTGTGAGCAATACCAGGCTCATAGTTCTAGCACTTGAGAGCCTGAATTTATTTATTTATTTGTAATATGGTCAGCAGTTTCCAGTTCATATTTTTGCCTGTTACTTTAAAATATAAGCCACTGGTTTGTAGATTACAAATGACTTACAAATGAGCTTATGTAAATTCTATTCCGTTCTCTGTTCTCTTCTGTTCTCTATTCTATTCTCTATTCATTTCAACTATCATGGTTCATTTACCTGCTGTTTATCCTATATCACACTCTTCAGTTATTTATGTAGGCTACTGATAGCTGTTTCTGTTTAACAGGCAGAAAGGACATATAACAAAAAATTATAAAAATGGATAAGAGGAAGTGAATGAATGGAGAAGATTCCAAAAATCTAACACTACCAGGAATATAGTAGAGGGCAGTACAAGAGGTGGGAAATATTTCATTTTGTTTTCCTGTTGCTGGGTTCGCTCAATGTAATAAACTACTTTGATTTATGATTCACTTCCATTATAAAACATGGTTTACAAACCACAGTAGCTGGATACATAGACTATGGTATGAAATAAACAAGAAAATAATGCATAGGTTTAATGAAATATTGAATTTATTTTATGATTTTAATAACATAGTTAAGTCAAAGTCAGAAAGTTTTAATGAAAATTGATAGTATACAAGGATCTGGGAATTAAAGGAGGAGAAGGAAACTTAAACCACTGTTTCAGGATATTTACATAAGCATGTAAATGTTTTATTATTTGCTAAAACATATGAGAAGCAACACTTGAAAAAAAAATCTGACCAATGAACTTTGAATACAAACTGATGCATAGCATAGAAAGTAAGACAGAATCCTTCACAGGATATGTTGATCTACAAATGGTTTTGTCACTGAACTTGCCACATCCTGCATAGCTTTTGTTTATGTGAAAAGAAGTAACAGAATTTCTCTCTGCAGTATGAAATTGCTTGGAGGGAATGTTTGAATTTCCCCTCCCTGAACATGGAGGTCCAATGAAATCGGAGCCCTGTGTATTTATTTTCAAGTAAATAAAATCACTCCAGGGAGCTACCTGATCTGTAATCAGTGTAATGCACAGTTTAACTATGGATGTGTAATTTAAGAGTCAAGCAAACCATGCAAATGACACTTCTTGTATGTTTACTACCATGTGAGGCACTCCAATCATCATAGCTTGAAAGAGTAATACACATCAACCATGCCTTCTACTTGGCCATATATTTGAAATTAGTGATACCGGCCAGAACAAGCACATGATTTTTCCTTTCAATGAGAAAGGCAATCATATACTTGCACAGTATATTTGCTCTCCTTTTAATGCTGATCCTTTGATTAGGTGTCACAATCTTAGAGAAACACTGAGCATGTACAGATTATCTGGATTTCTTGATAGATTTTCTACAGGACTGCAAGAGAGCTAACTATCTAGCTAGCTATCACAGAGTTCCAAATTGCTTTTTGTAACAGCCAATAGGACACGCCACATTGATTAGTCTTTTTTTTCTTTTTTTTAATATATAATTTTTACTGAAAGTTTTAACAATAATAACTAATGCAAACTAAAACAGATCTGAAAAGAGAAAGACATATATAAAGAGATTCCTAATCTTGACATCAGTTATAAGCACAATTATAATTTTTGAGCACAATTATTTTTTTTGCAGATTTCAGCACCATAGTATGTTATGTACGAAAATACTAGGTTGATCATATGACTATAAAATAGAAATTTAGGATGACCTGGCTTGCTTAGGATGAACTGTACTATGCTTCTTCATGAATACAGTGTAGTAGTTGTATTCCAGAAATAAAACAATTGCATGATGGGTGGTTCATGAAAGGGTAGACAAATGGGAAAGAGAAGGATCTTTTTACTTTCCCCCATAATCATTTTAGTTGTCCTTAGATTGCTAAGGACTTTGTGTATATATTGTGCAGTTTTCAACCCATTATCCAGCATGTTATGCAGATGTAAGGGCCAAACATCTCTGAATTAGTCAAATATCATTATTTCAAAGGGAATAAATAGTTTGAAAGACCCCCAGGTTTCTGAAGTGGCTCTAATGAAAAGCATGCAGAAAATTAGTACCACAATTAGACCAATGAACTTTATCACATATTTCCTGGCTATCATCCATTCATTGTCATGTGGTATTTTTGTTTCCCATCGAGTGTGTCTTTACAATAATATTTTCTGATTATTATCAAAAAAAATATCAATGAATATCCCATGTCTCAATAAATAGCTCTTTATCAAAGGTATAAAATATTATGCTTCTCTCTTACAAGTTTATTCTGATGAATATGGCTTATTCATTAAATTGTTTTATATTACAGAGGAATGAAGAAAAAAATTAACTTTTAAAATAAGCCAGTTTAATTTACTAAAATGCAAAGCAGAGATAGCTGTTGAATTACACCCTTAAACTAGTCCTATGCATGTATTAAAAATTTGCTTAGAAAATAAAAAGAGTAAAAATTGCATATTATAAAAGCTTTAAAATTTCTGATTTGTGAGAAAATCAGAATGAAGACAAAAAGGATATATTTGAATACATGTCAGATTAAATGGACTCTGATTCATTCACGTCGACAATAGACTAGAATATACAAGAAAAGCTTGGCAGTTAAGCAAGTATCTGGATTTGTTTATAAATTAACATTGCTGCAGAGAGACAACTTGACATGTTCTCAGCATGTGAGCATGTAATCCTTTTAACCATTTGTGCTACAATAGATACTACAATATCTAGCCCTCAACATGGTGAATATTTCAACACCTATGTTCTAAAAGACAGTAGCTGCATAATGATAAGAAGAACAAAACAATGACTGGTTCTACATGCCATATCATGAAGTTATGAGCCATTATACAAAATAATCTGTGGATTAATGTGATGAAGTAAATCAATTCTAAAAGAAAATGTAGTGTAATACTTCTTGGAAGCTTCAAAAAGATTGGAGTGTGTTGCCACAATCTGAATTTCTAGTTACATGCTCACATGTAGATCTAAAACAATAAAAACGTTGCTCACACTGGTATTAGGAATCATAATTATGCCTCAGACAACCCATTTTTTAAAAAAGATTCCAGTTTCATTTTTCAGTTATTGATGTTGCACTTTGTACTTAAATGTCAGAACAAAATAACTAATACCTGCAATTTATTCAAATGACATTTCAAGAATATAAGATTTCCAGATTACAAGCTTCATCTCCATGTTCCTTCTAGTATTACACTAAATGTGTAGATTTGGTGGATTTACATAATAGCTTTGGATAATGAATATTTATAATTTAGAATTTACATAATGACTGCAAGTTAAACAAGTATCATTAAAGCTACATGCTCTAATTTATGTACTAAGTTAAAATAACTTTATAGTTTATTTTCATTCATATTAGACTATCAGTTTTTTTCTAAAAAAAAAGTGCTATCAACCTCTGCCAACAAGATTAAAAAAAACTCTGAGGCTATGTACATAATTTCTACTCAAAATTATTTCATCCCTCAGTAATAAATCTGAAAATAGTTCTTAATCCTGTCATATATATTGCTTTAGTATAATTTGATCAGTAAATGTCCAACGAATATCTGGAACACGCGAGAACTGTACAAAGAAATGGGATCTGCAGAAATTGTAGTCTACTGGGTTATTTTTATCATGAATTAATTGTTCATACATTGATCTACTACAGTGACTGCTTGTAAATGTTGTCTTTCTTGCAGCTTATTATGGGTTAGTTCAAGAGGTTTCAGCAAGTGCTGAAAATCTATTTGATCTGTCAGAGAGTTGAACATTATATACAGAGAAGCATGAACAACTGAGATAAATGAGAGTTGAAAAAAGATGCCTGTTTTACTGAGTTTTATGGAAGGCAAAACATACAACACGGTATTAAGAAGTTTGTGACCCCCAAAAAACTTCCATAGTGGGGCTAAAATCACTATTGATTGCAGAAAATTTAAGTTTCAATAATGAAATTGTGAAGAGAAGATTAAATACTGTATGCAGCTGAACTTAATAAGCTATCTGAATACTGAAAATATAACAAAGGATGACAAATCTGATAAAGCATTAAATAATGCACTGAGAGAGTAGCTATTTTGTGAAATGAAAACAACATCAACAAAGTTTTTTTAACGGTGGCAAAAAGAGAATCTGAAAAGCCTGCCCTCTATGGGTGCTGTTGCTAAAGGTAGCATGCAGCTGTAATCTGGAGTGGAAGCAAATGTGAATAAGCTTGCAATAGCATAAAAAGTTACAAGTCAAAATGAACAGTGCTATGCCTGTTCTCGCATGCCAGAATTGTATGATTTTGTAAATTTAATGTAGATTTAAAGAAGATGCCTGCAGAAAATACACTTTATGGAACATATTCAGAGAGCCTCTCTAAAACCCGTTTCCTCTAGATAAGCAACCAGTCACTATTTTAAACTAAATACAACAATGCTGCATATTATATTGATGAAAGATTTGATAATGAAGCAAGGATAATTTCACCTGGAAATCTACAGCATAAATGTGAAAGGAAACCAGTATGGCTCATACTAGAAATAAATGGCACAAGCACATCAATACAACTGGACACTGGTTTTACCGTATCAATTACATCAAAACATCAATATGAGCAGCATTTTAAAAATGCTAAACTAAAGCCATAAAAATACAATACATTTACAGCACAGAAAAGATAATCTGAACTGGAATAAACCCTGAACTGTAAATACAATAACCAATAAAGTATGTATATATTATTACTGTATATATTGTTAAAAAAGGTGGAGCAAATTCAGAATTGGGGTTAGCTGTGACAGCTGCTGCTGGACTGCAATTTCATTGAAATATTTGTTTGATATGCTTTTTTTTCAAAGATTGAGTCTTCCCATTACAGGTGATAAGGTTAAATGAGAAACAAAAGACCAGAAAACTAGAATGGTTGGAATACAGAGAAAAAATCCCAGTTTGTGGGTTTTAATCAGGACTCAAATTTACATTTACATTTTATAGTTATTGTATTATGTGGGGACTAAGAATCACCATACTGTCTGCAAGCTCATATGAAGAGCTTAGAACATGATAGCTATCTGGGAGTAATAAAAATTGAAGGTATTTAGCTTATAATTTTGCTTAATGGCTGGGAATAGACCAACACATTAGTTTGCAATGAGTTACTCTGAGTGTTGCCAATATATTCAGAAGACAAAAACAATATCTCATTATCCATGGGAATGGCCTGTCTTGCCATCTCAATTCATAGAGATTTTGCAGGGCCATTTATGAAACAATCTTTTAAGTGCTGGATGCGTATTCAGAATTTTTGGAAACTCCTCTGCTTCCAGTTACTCCACAATAGTATCCATGAATCTTTTCACCAGGCAAGAATATTTGCTTTCTCTATCTAACCGTCTGACGTATTGGTGAAATAACTTATATCCTTGATATTGCAAAGTTTTCCTCTGTGTGCTAAGGCAACAGTGTTGCCATTTGTTAATACACCTCTTCAATAGTTGTAGAACATCTGAAGCATTTTTCATAGAAAGAAACTTCCACAAACTGTTCAAGAAACTGTTGGTAGCTAGCCAACATCTTGCTTAGCAGAAGGAATATATATCACCTGCTTTCTTATAGTCACCCCTTCAGATCTGGGAAGAGCAAGATGATTGATCTACTTTCTGCTTATTTCACAAAGCCACTGAAGTATATATATTCTCTACTGATACACATAAGATCAAATCTTGATTTTGGTATTACATTCCCTGAGGTTTATACCAGCATCTAGATTTCTTCACTGACTTCAGCTTTCTGACAGACTATAGTTTACCATTGTATCTAAACTATTTGCCTGAATTACCAGCAAAACTGGATTACTGTGGACATTATTAGTCTGATGTCAACCTCCGGTTGAAAAGCCCAACTAAACAAAACATCAGAGCCATTGCAAACTTCTAATGATTACTTTTATTGAGCAGAATCAAACCCGTAGGGTCAAAGGGAAGCTAGCTCTAAGGAAATGGCAGGAAGCAGTTAATTAAAAGAATGAAACATTTCACACCCCTCTCTGACAGTACAGGTTGCATTGTCCAATACATCTTCCAGTAATTATTATGAGAATAGATTTTAGTTTCGCCAAAACAATTCTTCAGCAGCTTCGGATCTCACACTGATATACCACACCTGTAGATTCAAAGGTCTCTTTCCTTCCTCCCTCTCTGTTGACAAGTTAGAAGCCTGCTGTGGTCCTAAAGGCAGTAAGGTTCACAGTTTGACATCTAGAATATGGAGGACAGAAGCATAAATTGCTTGTCCTAATTTTATTCAATCTATCTGACCTAGAAGAACATTTTTGGAGAAATGCCAGTCAGATAGAGAGTGAGCTAGAAGTGTCCTTTATATATTACCTCGGCCATGCAGAAGGCAGCAAGTACAGCCTGCTCCAAAAAGGCCTCTCATTTTCTACACTATTCTCAAAGTGCTTTTGAATCTCTTTTTGAGGCACCTTAAAGATTATATTACCTTTTTTTCAAGCTAGGAAATTTGTTTCTGCTATATGTATTTCCATTACTTTGTTGTCTCACTGGTCATTTAGAATAAACTCCATTGAAAAATTCTGATGCTTTTACCTCAACATCCTATCCAAGAAAATTCCTCAGAAAAACTTATTTTTTATTTTTTATTTGATTAAAAGTAAATACAATTGTAGATGCTTTATTTTCCACTTAGCTATAGGAGTTACAGGTAGTCCTCGACTTACAACCACAGTGGAGCCCAACATTTCTGTTGTTCAATGAGTTTTGCCCCATTTTACAACATTTCTTGTCACAGTTGTTAAGTGAATCACTACAGTTGATAAGTTAGTAACCTGGTTGATAAGTGGATCTGGTTTCCCCCTTGACTTTGCTTGTCCAGGTGACCACATGACCATGGGTCACAGTAACGGTCATAAATATGTACCATTTGCCAAGCATCTAAATTTAGATCACATGATTAAGGGGATGCTGCAAAGTTTGTAATTGTGGAAAACAGTCATAAGTCACTTTTTTCAGTGCTGTTGTAACTTTGAATGGTCACTAAATGAACTGTTATAAGCTGAGGACTACCTAAGAGCTATAGTTTTTCCACTGGAGAAAAAGTCAATAATTAAGCACCACTCAGCCTGAAAAACCTGAAAAAAATGGAAAGTAAGGCTGAGTATTGGAACAGCTTCTGTCAGAGTGTCTGACAAAACTATACTACCAGTACTAAAAATACAGAAGTTATTGAAGGATTTGGTTATCTTGGCATTTACCTATGGAAATGATGCTTAATCCATGTGATTGTAATACTCTTACTTCATTTTATGTATGGGTTTGTACTGATATTGTTCCAATGCTTATATGAATGTAGATACCTGTGTGTGTGTGTGTGTGTGTGATAGTGTATGTGTTTGTGAGATGTATGTGTTTCAGTCCTAAAACACATGCCACCTACTAGTACATCTGCCATGATGGACTAGTTCATCTGATAGTTTTTGCAAATCATTCTCTCTCAGCCCAACCAACTTCACAGGGCTCTTGTTGTGAGGAAAAGTTGGGGGAAAAACTGGTCTGAATGCATCTTAAGTTCCTGCATGAAATCTAATAATAATAAAAATAAATAAATAAATAAATAAGAACCTTATTGTTGATTGAGTTTTAACATGCAGAATTTTTCTACCTGGAGAAGCTTCCAAAGGTATACCTTGCAATAATGAATTCCATGAAAGCCTTGTTTCAGGTAAAAAAAAAATTGTTTGTGTCAATTCCAATTGACTGCAGTCTCCATTAAGATTGGACAGTTGTCCATCTGCAAAAATGAGGATGTTGGCAACCACAAAACTCATTATGTAACGCCGTTAATCAGATAACCTTGATCTGAAGACCTACTTTGGATTACCAACAGGAGGTTGTTATTCATCCTGATGAGAATGCTTATTTTGGGCCCAGTGAGCAAGAGGTGCTTTGTGGTGTCAGTCCATTTGCTATTGATCGCATACAATAGATAAAAGAAGCCTGTGGTAACTGACACCTCCACTTGGTGACCAACATTACATTTTATGAATGGCCAGGCCCACATTTAGACTCCTAATATGTTTTCTTTCTTTGAAGTTCTATCAATTACACTGTGGAATAACTTTCCCATTCCTTTTAAACCTTTAATTCTGTGCCTGGAGTTACCATTTCAAAGCTGAAGGTAATCACTTGTTTTTCTGTAATATTTGAACAAGCGCTTTTAGGTTTTATTGGTTCTGCATTCCTCGCATTTACAAGTTTTTAACCTGCATTCATTTTATCCAGATTTATCCATTGACTCATTCCAAAAACATAAATATGTTAACGATTTGATTGGAGTTTAATTGACTTATACCTTGAAGAAATTTTGAAGACTGTACTGATCTTATCAAAGATTCAGTTGCTGGGGAAATCCCTGCTTTTCTGCTGGATTTGCAAGATGGCAGTAGGGTTCCATTAATGTCATTTTAACAGAAAACACCATTAGGTGAACTCATGTCCTAAGCTCCCACTTTGAAGACTGCCCAAGGTTCCCAACACAATTTTGTTTGACATTTAGCTAAAGACTACCTTTATGATGTAACTGATTTTTCTACTCTGTTGGAGGTCACTTAAAAAGGTTTAATTGTTGCTTTTTGAAAGGTCACTATTAGTAATTCTTTCAAGCCCCTTTCTGCAAAGTAAAGTGCTGATTAGCATTACTTTCAATCCTACCAGGATGTGACTCCACCACTAATATCCACATGACATTCGTAGAATATATCAAAATATTGTCTAACTAAATAAGATCCAAATAAACTGGGTAAATTATACTGAGTTATTTTATTTTATAGCTGTACAACAATAATTTGTTGCTCTTTGTTATTAATTCACCACAAAATGAAATGGGGAAATAACTCTAACAGAAACAAAACAGAAAAAAAGAGATAAAATCCTAGGCAAAACCAATATTTTTCATCTGCTCATCTTGATGGCCTTATATATTTTTCAATGTCCTCCTCCACTGTTTCAGTTGGTGGAGTATTTTTGAAGAAATAAGTCTCAAACTTATTGGGTTACATCATGAGAAAGAGCCAGAGAGTTGGAATCAGATTTAGTTTTATTCAGTAATGATGCATGATTCAAAAACAATGTTTTGGAAGAAACATTGCAAATTACATCTCCTGCTATTCACTGAAATCAACTCCTGCTATTTATTGAAGGATACTGCTTATTATTTTTTTTTTAGGTTTGTGCATAAACCTGAAAAAAGAGGTGATGCTATTTTTAAAATTGCTTTAACTATAAACTATGGAGTTGAAGTCCATAGTCATAAAGGGGCCATAGTTCCCTGTCTCTGCTTTAAAGCATTGGAATCTTTCTAGCACTTTTTTTCTGGCTCCTATTGTAACTTGAAAAAACTGGATTCCGTTTTTTCCGTCAAAAAATATATTCAAGCAAGGGCTAAAATATGTATTTTGAATCATTTTGAAAGACCTGCCATGTTGAGATGATTAAAAAATAAATGTTAGGCTTTCAAGAGCTTTTGGCCTTGATGGGTGTCTATTATCTCCAGAATCTTATCATCCAGCTGTTGGAATTAAAAATGGAAAGGGGACGTTATCCCATTTTCTGCAGAGTTACACAGAAGCCTGGATTTTACAGACCTTTATCCTGACCCAACAGATGCTGCCTTATGTTCTCAAATCCCATGAGACACTTTCTAGGATGACTACATCTAGGTCTAATTCCGATAGAGAGGTAGAGTCTGAGAGGACTGAAATAGAGAGGCAAGGATTTATATTTCATGGCAATTGGAGATTAATTATTATAAACCATTTAAGATAAAGGTAATCCTCAGCTTATGATCACAATTGAGCCCAACATTTCTGTTGCCAAGCAAGGCAGATGTTAAGAGAGTTTTCCCCATTTTATGACCTTTTTGCCACAGTTATTAAGCAAATCACTGCAGTTATTAAGTGAACCATGCAGTCATTATAGCTTCCTTCATAGACTTTGCTTGTCGGAAGTCAGCTGAGAAGGTTACAAATGGTGATAACATGACCCCGGGATAGTGCAACTGTCATAAATTCATGCCAGTTCTCAAAAGCCTGAATTTTGATCAGATGACAGTGGGGATGCTACAACAGTTGCATGTGTGAAAACCGTAAGTCACATTTTTTAGTTCTGCTGTAACTTCGAACAATCACTAAATGAATGGTTGTAAGCTGGTATTTCTGTTGTAAGCAAAAGTGGGCAACCACAGGATTATTTTCTGAGAGGCCATCACTGTTCAGAAGCCAGCTATATTGAAATGGAGAATATCCTTTTATTTACTTCATCACTTTAGGCCAACCATTTTTATGTCAGAACCTGTGAAACAGTGAAATAAAGGACAACTGCTGTTGTCCCATTCTCCAAAGGCTGATTAACTCCCAGTATGAGATGAAATTAAAAATAGCATTCATTTTCCAGTATCATCTTCCTTGCATGTTTATTGAACATAGGGCAACTGCAGTATATGCATATGGAATCGGACAACTCACCACTGCCAACTTGGCATGGCTAACTTGCCATGGGCCAATTCATCATGGGACAACTCACTGTGGGGCAATTTAACAATTCAATTTAATTATTTAAAATAATTTTTTTAAAATTTTTTGTCATTCACATTTCATTCTGTCCCTCCTTTTTCATCCCTTCTTTAATGATTCCATTCCACCATTTCTTTGATATTAGTGTAACTCTTGTCCCACAGCGAGTTGTCCTGCAATGAGTTGGCCATGGAGAGTTGATGCAACAAGTTGGCCATGGCGAGTTGGTCATGGCGAGTTGGTCACGGTGAAGTCATAGATGTATGTATGTATGTATGTATGTATGTATGTATGTATGTGTGTGTGTATGTGTGTATGTATGTGTGTGTATGTATATATGTGTGTGTGTGTGTGTGCGCGCGCGCATATGCATTTGCTGAATAAGCATCACGGAAAGTTAGGCTACCATACCTGGAGTGCAAAACTCCAGACAATCATTACAGTAGACAGTGCCAAAGACATTATTTGATGCTATATACTAGTTGTCCAGATTTTACAGTTCTCTTTTATTCAAGGGTGGAGAAAAGCAGAGCTTATGACTATAATGACAATTTCCTCGTACTCATATATATTTAACAAATCTGTATATTTAAACAAAAGAACCTCAGCATCCAAGTGGGTTGGGGAGGGTATATAATACAAAGTAAAGAGGTAATGGTAATAATGGGCACTTTCTAGCCCTTTCCAAGGTTGCTTAATTGAATCTCCTTAACTTTATTCTTGTTGTTAATAGGCAAATGTAAAATCACTATTCATTTTTCCATACAATGTATAATTTT
Organism: Protobothrops mucrosquamatus; assembly: GCF_001527695.2. Taxonomy (NCBI): domain Eukaryota; kingdom Metazoa; phylum Chordata; class Lepidosauria; order Squamata; family Viperidae; genus Protobothrops; species Protobothrops mucrosquamatus. The sequence goes on along the minus strand of NW_015387969.1, from coordinate 99,341 downwards.
CATATCCTATCAGATATAAAAAAGACCATTCTTTTTTATAAATCAGGCAACAGGACTACAGTTTCTTGCCATGCTGCAAGAGAAGGCCAAACTTTGGCTCTCATATGGATAACTGGCCAAAGATTTTATCTCAGTGCTGGTTCAAGGTATAGGAGGCCCCTAAGCCACACTGACTGATAGTGCCACTTCTGGCCACTGAAAATATTTTAGAATCATTTTTTAGAATGATTCAGAAGTAGAGACAGTATTTGGTGCCCTCTAAACTTTGATACCCAGGACAAGTACTTACCCAGCCTTCTCCTAAAGGTGGCCTGTCTTGTGCTATGCTACTCATCTGTCACCTCCCTTTTTGTATTCCTGGATATTGGTACAAGAGATGTTGCCCACAGAATGAAAACTGTATTTGAAAACCAATGCAATTTTTCCTCAGCCTTTTTCATTTTTCTATACATAATACATATACTTTGGCCAGAAAATTGTTTAACTTACACATAAAAACAAGTGAAGAATAAAGAAATACCTCAAAGTTAAAAAATAGTGTCAAATCAATGACTATTTTTAAAAAATTGCTAACACTTGCATCACAGATTTACCATTATGTCTCATTGACTGGGATTTATTTACCGATTTTCAAACAGGTTTTGAGATTTTTTTCCTTCCAAATTTCTCAGAAAAACACCATTCTAGGTTCCTGAGCAAATGAATTCTAAGTCTTTTTCCTGCCTTGTATGCAACAGGGTGAGAACAAGGAAAGAGAAGTGATTAGAGTCATAATAATTGTTAAAGTGTACCTGATGGAGAAATATGTCTCCAAGAGATGGAAGGATCAGGTTTCCCTGTAGCTAAGCAGGCCAGTGTGATGTTGCTTCCTTCGTTCGCCACAATATCATTTGAAATATGACTTATCTTTGGAGAAACTGAAATGAAAGAACACAAAGCAATTAAATATTTCCTTATTCATGAAATGCCTTTAAGCTAATTAATTTAGTGAAGTCATCATAGTCAACAATAGGATAATTCTTTAAGGCACCTTTAATGATCCAGTACCCTTCAGATGAATTGGATTCTGCATCACATACTCCCAAACAACAGCTATCCTTGTTCCAAAATTGTAATCTCCAGGAAAATAAATTGTATGAGCCACCGAAACTGAGAACTTCAACATGAAGCACTATTTCTGAGGCAATGTGTTAGCACTCTAATGTGCTATACATTTGTGTTTTGGTCGATACAATATTTAGTCTTACAGAGTTGCATGTATTTCAGGAATTCTGATTTTTTTTCCACCACTTATCAAGGAATGGTTTCAGTGAAGAATGTTTCTATATTTGGAGACTTCATGTATAATTTTATACAGTTCTGAATTGGAAGAAACATTTTTTTACTGAGTCTGCCCTAATAAACTGACTATTGTAGTGTCCCTGTAATAAATGTTCATGAATTTTATCCAACTCATCTTATCTTCATAAAAGTCTAATGAGTTAGTTTAAGCTGAAAAATAGTGATTGGTTCAAGATCACAGAATGGATTTTTTTAGACCAACATAGGTTGAAACCTGGGCTTTCCTAGACTTGAGCTGTAGACTACAGTAATGTCATAGTGTAATGGATATAGTTTTATTCATCAACTTTCAGGGGTTGCATACAGCCAGGAAGGATATGGGCACACAAACATCCCCACAAACACGTATTGCTTTCCATCTTATAGATGGATAAAGATGTGAGTTCTCATCTTTCAGTTTTTCATTGGAAGGAATGATAAATATTTCTGATTATTTATTTGTTAAATTTATTTGCTGCTCATCTCATTGTGGGGCTACTTTGATTATAACCAGGAACACTTGATTTCAGCCAGTATTTATTTACCTTATAATAGCCCCCTACAAAAAGTCACTTTCCCCTTCTTCTTGAAATATTATTCCTGCAGAAGAAAGTAGAGGAAAATAAACAAGGATTTCCCATTCCTTCTTCTTGGAAACTGGACCAGCATTGCAGTCCTAGCTAGCATATAAGGATTTTCTAATAAGGTCAGACTTTTTTTTTCCTGTCAGAGGGATTGTTATCACAGGGTAATGTGCTAAACCAGGGGTCTTCAAACTCGGCCGTTTTATGACTCATGGACTTCAACTCCCAGATTCCTCAGCCAGCATGCCTGGCTGAAGAATTTTGGGAGTTGAAATCCATGAGTCATAAAAGGGCCGAGTTTGAAGACCCCTGTGCTAAACCATTCACACAGCACCGAAGTAAGTGGTAGCCGGGCCTTAGCCAAAGTGAGTGGAAGTGACTCAGCCCCTTTCTCTCTCAAGCTCCTTTTTCTAGTTTTCTTTCTGCCATCTCTCTCCCCCCCCCACTCTCTCTGTCTCTCATATTATATTTTCCAGATGTTAATATATCTCCAAACATTCAGGATTCCCCACCTGTTCTTTTCTGCCTTTTGCCAACAGCACCTCCAAAGTTAGGAGGAATAAATATTTAGATGGTCAGTATACAGAGTGTTCTTCTAATGATCATCAGTACATCGAGGAAAAAAAACCCCAGCTCTAATGATATGTATTAAGTTCCCTTGGTTAAACAGCTCTATAAAAATTATACAGCAGCAGAATCAATAAAAATAATTCTAACCAGCTTTCTTTCACAAGAGTTGTTGCAAGGCTACATCAACGCACATCGATCAATTCCAGGCAGTCTTCCAGGACAAGAAGGAGTGCAAGGAATGTTTATTGAATCTAGCCTCAGGACATCACCCTTTTTGCGCTGCCTTTTTGCGCAGCATTTTTCATGCCTTTTTCATTTTTGCCTTTTAATTTCTACTAAGTACCATTTCTCAATAGCTAGGAGGGGCATTGCTCCATTTTGCTTCCCAGAGATGGGAAAAGAATTTGACAACGTCTCCAGTTTATTTCTACAATACAATTTGTTTACATGTGGGCACAGTTTCAGTGATTGATTTTCCCCGAGGAGACTTACATTTGAAGTGCTGCGTAACAACAAATGACATGGTAAACACTTGGAAGGACCAGGCTGTGCAAAGCCACTTTTAATCCTCTGGGAGTCTTTAAAAGGAGCAGAATGTGGATTGTTGCCAGATTCAAGTACTCTAAGAAGGGATTTCTGTACACGGGAACATGGGCTATGGCTTATTTTCTTTGCAGCCCTCATTCTTTCCCCACTGTGCACACTGGAACCTCAATAGGTGGAAAGAGCATCTCTCTAATATCTGTTCCTGGAAAGAGATGAAAGCAAAATATTCGTGCCCTACATGTTGCCCTGCAGGAAACAGAATACTGGAGAAGTTCTTTCTTCTTCATCTTTCTCCTTCTTCCTTCTTCTTACATCTTCCTTCTTCTTCCTCCTCTTCCTCTTTTCCTCTTCTCTTTCTTCTGCTTCCTCTCTCTTTTCTCTTCCTCTTTTTCTCCTCCTCCATTTCCTCCTTCCCTCTTTATTTTATTTAAATGCAGAGGGGAGATCACATTTTTAAAAAAGCATAAAAGCTATCTTGGTGCCTTGGCTGAATAGACCGAATAAAAAGAAGACTGAGTTTAAATTGTTTTAAATGCAGAGGCAGTTATTCTTAAGAGGTGTAGAATGCCCTGAGGATGAAGTCAGTATGATGTGCATATTTGTTCTTCCTAGAGCTCTCTGTTAATCCAGCATCTATTAGCCCTCAAAACAGATTTATGTGCCACAAGGTGCAGACACTGTACTAGTTTATCAATAGCAGGATTGACATTTGTCCTATATTATTTTATTAACAAGGAGGGTTTATTAAACACTGTTTCTCAGCTATTTAAAATATTTGGAGGTTTGACATATCCTCAGATAATATAGGCTCAGTTTTCTCTTTCCTCCCCCCCTCCTCCTCCTCTTGAGAAAATTGATAATTTTCTCAAGAATTTTCCTGAAGAGTAGAAGTGTACAAAGAAAAGAGATAAAAGTGGTGGATTGACCAAACCACTGTATGCACTGCTTGTGCTTTTTCCTTAATTTTCAGATGTATCTGCTTCATCAGTAGAGAGTTATATTAATATACAATCCCTGGGCAGATTGTGCAAATGTTACACTATTTTATAATTCAGGAGAAAAAGCAGAAGATAAACTTTTTGGGAATAACTCTCTGGTATAACTCTCTCATCTTGTTATATATGTAAACAGAGATGTGTGGGTTTCATTTTGACTAGCCAACTTTAAATGAAGGCAAAACCAGAGAAAAATGCAGAAATTGAAATATGATTGCACAGCTTGCCACAATTTTGTTAAAGTGTTATATTCAACAGCGCTATCTGAGGTGAGAACAGCAGCAGAAACATATCCTACAGCAAAGTGTCAGTAGCAGAAAAAGGACAGCCGACAAATAGCAACTACCTCATATTTAGGATTGAGACTCCCGTAGTTTTCAGAGTGTGTTTTAACCAGGAATGTCCACCAGGTTTGGTGAAAATCCTTAAGACAGTGGCCACAGTGTTGCAACTGAAGCTCCACATACAAAATATAAGCAAGGCTTCAATCACATCCTTGACTTTCTTGCCCATGCTCAGTGAACACTCTAGTTTCAACAACTGTATAATAGGCACATTTCACAAAACCCTAAAGCAAGTCACTAGGCTCATATACATGAGCACTGTGTAGTCTTAAAAGAACAGAATTAAAAGTGCCTTTATCATACCCTGCACAGAAAACAACTCTTTTGATATATTTTATACCAAGTTTGGAGAGCAAGGATCATAGAATGAAAAGTCCTTAGTGCTACTTACTTAGTTGCAGAACACACCCACTGACAGCAGTGCCAAGTGAATTCATGAATATAATATAATATAATATAATAGAATAGAATATAATAGAATAGAATAGAATAGAATAGAATAGAATAGAATAGAATATTGGCCAAGTGTGATTGGACACACAAGGAATTTGTCTCCAGTGCATAAGCTCTCAGTGTACATACAAGCAACAAGTGAAAAATCATAATCACAATCTTCATAAAAGTACATTTATCATAAATCATAATACTGTACAACACTCAGTGATAGGATACTAAATAAGCAAACAACATAAATCATACTAGGATATTAAATAAAAATTAATATAAATCATAAGATACAAACAACAAAGTTATAGTCATAAGAAGATAAGGAGATAGGAAAGATGAGAAGGATAATAGAATAAAACTTTACTAGGTTGTTTGATAAGTGTTGTGGGAATTAGTTGTTTAGCAGAGTGATGGCGGGGGGGGGGGAACTGTTCTTGTGTCTAGCTGTTCTGGTGTGCAATGCCCTATAACATCATTTTGAGGGTAGAAGTTGAAACAGTTTATGTCCAGGATGTGAAGGGTCTGTAGATAGTTTCATAGCCCTCTTTCTGGCTCATGCAGTATACAGGTCCTCAATGGAAGGCAGGCTTTTCCTGCAGTTCTAACTATCTATTGTGGTCTGTGTCTGTCTTGTTTGGTCGCAGTATCAAACCAGACAGTTATAGAGGTGCAAATGAGGCATGAAGAAAGTTTTCAATTTCCTCATGCAATGTTTCATTCCTTGTTTCAAAACTTACTATACAGACCAGGTGCAAATGGAAAAATTTTAATCCTATTAAATGTTTTTTTAAAAAAAAATCAGTTTAAATAAGCAACACACTGACTTTATCCTCACTCCTCATTAAGAAACTAATTTCATTGTGTTAAAAAACTTGAAACAAGACTAGTTTAAATAATTACATACTTATTTAATAATTGTTAAACTATTAAATACTAAATGTAACTATATTTAAAGGTAAAATACTTAAATTATTAAATCCACAAAGCTCAGGTTTGTATTACATGATTGACTATTGGTATAATATGGAGTGCAAAATTGTTTTGGGTGGTTTTTTTGACTTTGGGAAAAACTGCCTTAATTGAAGCTATACAGGAGCCACATAAGTGGTAGAAGACATTTTGAATCCAAAACATTGGAAATGGATTCATAGTGCATGTGTTGAATTAGATAATGAGCTACAATTTTCTGACATCTCTGGGGAATTTTTTCTATTTTTGGCTGATGTCTTATTGATGTTCTGTTTACTTCTTGGAAGGCGTGGATGAGCTGAGCTATCAATGGAATTGCTCCCACATATCTTTAATGTAGCCCCACAGCCAAGGTGGCATGTTGAGAGCTGAAGGCTATGAAGCAATTAGGAGGTTAGGATGGAGGATTAGAGTCTAAATAGAGGGACTCTATTGTATTAAATATGGCCAAACACAGGCTGAAAGTGCAGATGATTCTTTTGGGGCAAAAATTATGGCTCTCAGTTCAGTCTCTGAACTCATCGGTTCAATTATTTCAATCAGGAAGGAAGGTGCTTAATATATACCTTAGAGACCAGAATGGATAATACTTAAAGGCTTACTTTTCCATTTACTAATATAAGATCAGAGTCTGACTATGGATAAAAAGTAAAATAATCAGCAGTAGTTAGGATACACCTAGGGTACAGTTTTTGAAGTATGTTCCTCAACACATGCCAGTTCATGCATAGTTTCATGTCAAACTGTCGGTCCACGGACTGAATGCGTCACACACAGGCCACACTCACCCCAGCTTTATGCAAAGACAAAAAACATCGTGATACATCATGATATGTCATGTGACACGATCAGGTTTGACATCCGTGATGTAGACTTTTAATAATGATATACAATTTAAATATTTGTAATAAATTATTCTTAACATATACTTTTTCTATGTACTTTCCGAACTATATACCATATTTAGATGCAACTAATTTTAATACAACCCTTCCTTCCTTCCTTCCTTCCTTCCTTCCTTCCTTCCTTCCTTCCTTCCTTCCTTCCTTCCTTCCTTCCTTCCTTCCTTCCTTCCTTCTGTGTCCTGTTATCAGGGCCTTAGCAAAGCCCCCTTAGGGTCTTGTGAATTTATCTATGGATTTCCCTATTACTCATGGATTTACAGTACATAGTAACAAATAAACTGATTGTTGCAGACCATTTCCTGGGAATGGATTCTTTCTTGAATCAAATCTGAAACAGTTCTTCCAAATATTTTTGGAGTGTGCCCAACCTTACTTCCATACCCATAATATAATTCTTCCTACTTTAATTATTTCTTTCAAAATGGAATCAAGATAATTATTCTATGATACTTTATTTAAATAGTTGGAGCAATTTGATGAAATACTGGTCTTCCATCAAGCACCCTCCTATGACTAAAACTGAGTAACATCATAGCTTCTTTAATGAATACCATCAATATGCTGGAGGATATTCAGTGTAAAAAAGAGGATACGAATCCTGTACATGAAATCTAAATTAGAAAAAAAAAAAGAATACAGAATGAATGGATAGCAGGTTGAAAAATTCAGCGATACTCCAGGGGTAGAATATAGTTTAATTAGAAGGATTTGCAAAAAGTCTTTTTTTTTTTTTAAAAAAAAGGTTTAATATAGCAAGGTATGATTGCATAATATTGCAGGAAAGCCTCGAAAGATCACTGATATGAATTGACTTTAATTATGTGTTTGATATTTTTAAAATGTAGTGTGAAATGCAATGTAGTAGCACAAAGTATGGCAGTGCTATGTTAAAACGCTATGACAGAGGAAACATCGACTCCCATACATGTTTCATATGTAAATAAAAATTAGTAATTTCTCATTGCCAAATCAATTTCTTATAAGGCAATTTTAAGGAAATTATAACAAAACACAAAATATAATAATTGTATTACAAAAGCAAAAAAGCTTCCGATTAAAAGAGAAAGTTAAGTAATTTAAACATATTTATAGGTGTAATTTTCAAATTGTCATTCTTCTAGTTATTAATTCCTTAAAATACTACAGGGATCAACAAAATGAAGTAAAACTGCTGCATTTGCTGTTTCATTTTTATTATGTTAACCTCATAAACTTACAAAAATTACTAAGTTTTTTTTTTAAAAAGCATTCATTTACTAAATGACTGGCAGCTTACATTGGTGTGCTATTTGCTAGATAAGGCAGGACTTTATATGTTTTCACTCATGATTTCCTTGCCTTCTAGTTGAAGTGATAACTACTCTATTTGTTGAAAACCTGTGCCTGAAAAGATGCAAAGAAACTAACATGAAAGCTACCTGCGTATAGCAGTCCTTGTGAGGGAAACAGTTCAAGGGAAAAGGATGTTTTAAAAATAAACAGGATAAGTGTACCAAAACCAAAGAACAAACTGTGACTTTCTACCGGAACGACAACATGCCCATATATGATAGTATGTTGGATGTTGAGGTAACGTGAGCAGACAAGGACAGAGATAATGTATTTTGGTTAGGCGCTTCTGATAGATTGTGACCTCTGCGGACCTTTCCAATGGGACCAAAGGGGAAGGGAAATGGGGCATTGCGATAGGATGTATAAAAATGACTGCTCAACGTGGCTCGCGTGTGGTCTGTTGCTTGAGAACTTCCTG
>NW_015387969.1:80194-90722 GCF_001527695.2 Protobothrops mucrosquamatus | reverse complement strand
AGTATGTTGGATGTTGAGGTAACGTGAGCAGACAAGGACAGAGATAATGTATTTTGGTTAGGCGCTTCTGATAGATTGTGACCTCTGCGGACCTTTCCAATGGGACCAAAGGGGAAGGGAAATGGGGCATTGCGATAGGATGTATAAAAATGACTGCTCAACGTGGCTCGCGTGTGGTCTGTTGCTTGAGAACTTCCTGCGTGAAGTCTTGATTCGGATCCACCACGCTTTGCAAACCGCTCTTTTTCTTTTCTTTGTTAGCAATAAATTTTGTTTTCTTTGCAACCCAATTAGTGGATTTAATTTGTTTTTAAATTCATGCCCAACACTTGTGCCAGGATCTGATTCATCTTCATAACAAATGCATGTCAGCTGACTTTTAGATTTATAGAATTTACAAAATTAGAATCCTCCATATACTCATCACTTTCAAGTACAAAATCACTGCCTAAACATTGCTGATCAAATGCACAAACAGTTTAAACTTTTCTATCTGAAATAAATAAAACAGTGTACAACATTAAGTGAACCAGAAATAGGATTATAAGCAACTGTGAAATTCTTGAAATTCTGAGAAATATGAGAAATGTATATATGTGAAGAGAAATCCCTGCCTCTTTAAGTATTAATATGTTATGTGGGACTGACTTTAAAAAAAAATCTGTAAGGTGTCTTTAGCTGATTAAAAATCTAACTAACACTCCTTTATATATCATTCATACCTGTATCTTTAATCTGTGGTTAGAATGTAAGATGGAAGGAAATTCATTTCTCATAAAGCTATTGGATAGAATAATACATGCACATCATAACTCATATTCTGAATACACAAAGGCTAGAGATTTAGATTTTTTTTTTTTAAAAAAAACAGATTACAAGTTTGGGTCATCTGATAGGACAAATACAATCAATACAAAAGCTAAGAGTGGCACAAAGAGCCATGCAAAGATACATGCTCGGCATTACAAGACAAGATAAAAAGACCTGCACATGGATTAGAGAACAAATGAAAGTATACAATATCATCAAGACAGTAAAAGAATCAAAATGGAAATGGGCCGGTCACATAGCAAGAAGAACTGATGGCAGGTGGACCAAGGCAGTCATAGAATGGATCTCACTTGATAAAAAGCAACTCCACAAAAAAGACCTAAAAGAAGATGGATCAACAATATCAGCAAGTATTGTGGGCCCAACTGGCAAAGGAAGGTTCAAGTCCGTATACATTGGAAACCTGCAGAAGAGGCCTTCATCCTGCAGTGGGTAGACAATGGCTAAAATGATGATGTTGATATCAGTTCTGTGGTTTGAAAGAATTAAATTTAAAATGTAATGGTGAAAACAGTTCGAAAGGTTACAAGTTACAGTGGTGTCTAGCCTAACCTCTGAAATACTTCTCTAATGTAAATACAAGAGCAACCCATTAATTACACTAGAAAATACTGCAGCTGCTGTAATTGAAAACAACAATCTGGGAATAAGATAGTTTTGCCATTATTTATAAAATCAAGCACTAGCATCCTAGAGCAAGGCAAGGTAAATGACGTTCCTTTTCTACCTCTACTTTGTTTTATTTCTTTCTGGCAATACTTACTGCCTACTGAACTGTCATGTTCTCAGTATTGGAATCTACAGTAAAATCGGATACAAATCACACACACACTCTAAAAAGCTGGACATTTTTCACACATTTATGACAATTCATACATTAAAATGATTGCTGAATCCAATGTACTAAATCAGTTTAAATTACAAACCATATTCCTGGCTTCTAATCCCATTAGTTAGAAACAAGAAAACCTGGATCATGTTAATATTGTAGTGCTAAGCACATTTAGAATCAAGGCCCAAAGAGCACCGTAAGAAATATTTCTAACGCTTAGTCTACAATCTTCTTTTATGCAAACATGTTCACACTACTGGACCCAACTGAGTCAAATTTGCTTTTTTGTGTTCTTCATATTCTGCTTCATATCCTTTTTTTTTTTTGCACCTTAGCAGCCATGTTTGCCTTTTCTTACTCTATCTGTTTGTGCTCGCTGACTCTTATGGGGGGGCTGATCACCCTGATACCGTGTTTCCCTGAAAATAAGCCCTAATGTGCCTTTTGGAGCAATATAGTAGTACATAGTCAACAAACACTGGTTCTTGCTTTGCCTCCTTCTTACACACCTCTCAGCATGCCCTCTGCAGCCTTAGATTCATCTCAGTTCTAGATTTAGGTTCACCTAATGTCTGTGCTGTTTAACAACAAATTTTCCATGGACATAAATCAAAGACTGCCTATAAAGTAATACTTTATCTACATTTGTACATCTATGAAAAGTCCCCAGTTACCATGTTATCCTTCTAGTATCTTTATTATGGTCATAGACTTAACACTGGTTAAGAATACAAACAGAACTTTTTATGGCTGGTAATAGAGACGAGGTGAGATATTTCTAATTGTAATACAAACAAAAGGAAAGGGACACGTTCACTGTAGCATGGCTTCCCCCTACAATAGATTGAATTGATTGCAAACACCAGCAATTTGAAGCTGTGTGAAGATGATAGGTTAGTCTCAAATTGGTTTGTGAAGAATTTGGGGTAAAGAAGGAGCAGCAGGGAAGTCTCTTGGCCTGATTTATAAAATGTTTTCAGTGAAAAAAGAGGAAGGAGAAACAAAATCTACTACTGATGTATTTTGTATGTGAGGAAGGGCATTCCAACTACGAATGACTCCAGATGGGCCAACTGGATATTCTATAACCATCCAGAATTCTCCTGCTTTGGGGAGTCACCACAGAGGCCACCCCATCCCAACTATCTGATATAAAGACATCGTATCAAAAATTTCACTATATTACCAGCCATGAAAAGTTCAGTTTGTATTGTTATGCTGGTCTAGGACCGTAATAAAGATTTGATCAGAGTAAGAGTGCATGCCTTGCTGAGCTCCTTAATGGAGAGATGAAATAGAAATGTCATAAAGAAATAAATAATTAATTAAAAAGCACTTATTGATGTACTTACTTCCCCGTATCCCAGGTATTACTCTATCACTTAAACAAACAAAAAGCACTGGATTAGTACATCAAAACCATGACCCCAATTAGATGGAATTAGTTCTGAATATTATATTCAAGCTGCTTTGGTTTCTCAAGCAGAACCAAGGGTTTATCCAATATGAATAAAGTTCATCCTACTTTCCTTTTTGGCTCATTTGAAGTTAGCTCCTTTCTAATATTAGCTGGTGCTTGCAGGGGCTACAGAAATTATTGAATAAATTAATGCCATTTCTAGAGAGCTTCAAATCAATGTACAGTTGCAAGGGGGACATTAAAATATTGTTATTTCTCCTCCAGGCTCTTTGCTAAGTGGGACTGTAATTTCCCTTTGCTTCTAAAACTGATAAAGAACGATTCAATAATGAAGCCGATGGAGTGCTAGTAAAAGCTGCCCTTTTGTAAATGATCTCAAGAAATGAACAAGAGCAGTGGAAATAACAATAGCGGCAACTTGATTTAGATCTCAGAGTTGGGCAACCAAGGGTTTAATGCTCACAAGCTGTTCTTTGGTCACAGCAGGGCATACAGAAAGAATAATAAAAGCTTTAGATTAAATCTACCCATACAAAGCAGAAGACCTTACTATTTAGCAACAAATACCTTGTGCTTATATTCCAATCTCTAAGCTGTATCTCAGTAATTGCTATACTGTCCCTATAAAATAGGGATTCCAGATTCAGGCTGCCAAAAATGGACAACTATAATATTGCAGCAAAGAGTTAAGTGTCTTTGTTATCTCTTTGCTGCCATCCCATGATCACTAAATTTGGGGGGAGGGGGTGATGGCAGAGGGAGTGAGGTTGTTTGTTGGTGGAGAAAGATTGAAATTGGCCTTTCAAGTACTTCCATTATTTGCACACATTTAATGGAGGTCTAGCTGTGCATATATTGCAAGGCACCCATCCATGACTACCAACAACTTGATAGAATGGATATTGCCACATCTTGCACAGCAGGCAGCCAATGTTACTACTGATCATCATAGAGGAAGATGTCATTGGCCGCTTTCTCTAAAGCACCGTGGCCATTAATATGATGCCAGAGACACAATGGTTCTCCCTCCCCTCCCGCCATTCTCTTCAACCGCTGCAGCCCTTTTCACATCAAGGATTAGGGCTGTTTTTGGTCCAAAATCCAGCTTGTCCCCTTTTCCTGCTTCACTTAGGGAATGTTAAGAATTAAATATTAATCTACATGTTTTATGTACATGTGTACGTGATTTTGTCTAAATGCGTTAGCCCAATCTCAGTGTTGCACAAACATTTTACTGTGTGGTTTTCATTAACGTATTTGTTTTGCACACAATTATTCCAACATGCACATATCTTAATTAGAGAGTTCAAAAACAAATCAGGCCATCTGTCTCTGAATTTGTATCTTGCTATAAAAGTGCAAATCAAATAATCTTCTCCCTACCTTTCTGTCTTATAGTGTAGGCCTGGACATCACTTCTCAAATGTCATTTCTATCATGTATACAATGGATGTGGGAGATTCATATGCTGTTTCAGTCTTTCCATTTGTCCCAGTATTGTCTGTACATCATAGGTATAGCTAAGACAGAGTGTGTATAACTGATTTTGAAGGATTTTCAGCCTGAAGGCAAGAGTAGCTTCTGTATTGTTTTCCATAAAGATCGCAGCCTCTAGTTGTATGTAAAAAGTGGTGTAATTTCAATAATCCTCTCTTTTTGGTTAAATTCTATTTATTTCTACTCCCAGTGCTACGATACTAATAAGCTTTTTGCCTCCTGTGGATGCTCTGTTCAGTAGTTCTCACTGCAGTTTGAACTGAGCCACGATCCATTGCCACATTGCTTGAGAGGGTGATTATTTATAGTATACAAATCAGTTTATAAAGCACTCGGGGCCCCATTGTGATGAAATATGCCAGCCAAATGTAATTTGTTATCATTAGAACACAGCAAATTGTGCTGTGTGAATTATATTAGCAGTTTAAATCTAAGAACAATATTGGAGCCATGACTTATATTTTCTATCTCACTTTATTCGCAATTCTGCTATACAATTCTGACTTTCACAAAGCATCCATCAGAAGTGCTAACTATCTAAGCAAAAGAAGGAAAAATATAATTATCATGCCCTCACTTCCCCGCAGCCCCCATTATCCCTCTCCTAAGGCATTCATGGTAGAAATCCCAAAACTGCATGTCTTCTTGGAAAGCATATTTTTATTCCTCATTATGGTGAAGATTCAGACTGGAAGAGATTTCCATTGCTAAGCATGACTTTACATTGCATCCCTGAATTTACACTGCAGACACAGAATTCTTCCTTCACTTTAGCACTTCAAACGTGTTCGGTCATTTGGATTCACAGATACTTGTGTCCCAATACCAATAAAGGAGAATTTTTGTAGCTAAGGGTTGAAATGAGGGGTCCTTGGTGCTCCCTGGCTTTTGTTATTTTCTAGCACTGATGATGTTCTACTTTGGGTAATGAAACATCTGCAAGAAAACAACCAAGCTTAGAGAGAACCAGGACATCTCATGAGTCCCCATTACTATATTGTCCCTTCTGGATATATTTCCTGAATCTATCCGCCAAAATAAGATAGATAGATAGATAGATAGATAGATATAGATAGATAGATAGATAGATAGATAGATAGATAGATAGATAGATAGATAGATAGATAGATAGATGTACCTAACTAATTCTACCACAATGATTGGTTTAGTAACAAGCAGAAAATAGCTAATGGTCCTAAGGATTGAGTGACATCCAGAATATGAAAACAATGGATGAAGATATTGAATGTAGTTGGTTTATACATACCATGACAACCTATCTTGGAGAGACATCAAGCACCATTTTTCCTCATGCAGTCAAAGTTGCAATCTTATGTACCTCTGTTCTGGTCACATTAAAGTCCTGTAAAGCCCAAATGGCTTGGGCCTGGGGTACCTAAGGGACCATCTTTTCCCAATAGTTTCTACCCATCCGTCCATTTAATTTGATCCAGCACATTGGGCATGCTGCATGACCCATCAGTCAAGGAACGCTGGATGGCAGGGACCAGGAGATGTGCCTTTTCTATTGTAGAACCTGCCCTCTGGAGATAAGGATGGATTTGGGGGCAGGGGAAAGCTTTTTTTAAATACATATTTGGTTTTGTCCTCAAGAATAAAATTCAAAACAGAAAAATGGAAAAAAAAATACATCCAACACTAACAACAACAACAAAAGGAAAAATGTGTACAAAAAAGAAAAAAAAATAACTCAGTGTTTATGTTTAAAGTTATTTTATATTTGGGGGGAAAAGCTTTCAGGAAATAATATTTAATGTTTAATATTTTTTAATTCAGAATATTCAATCACAGGTCTCTTGTTTGATTTCCAAACTAACAATGGAAGCTACATTTGATTAAGTCAGCTAATTTCTTCACATTGCTCAAGTTTATGGGCAATAGTTTTACTGAATGTCAGGCATATTCCTGACATTCCTCCACCTACTGATCCCTGGAATAGTCTGTGTTTAGATGCTTCATCACTGAGTTATGGCCGACTCCCTAAAAGCAATATCTTCATTGCTTTTATTGATCTTAAATAAGGCTACATTTTTTCAGTGAACTTTATTTTAATATAACCATTCATCTATTTAGGAAAAAAGCCCTGGGGTTAATCTAATATTGCACACACACACACATATATATAAAGACAGAGAGAGCAAGAGATATAGATAGATAGCAATATAGATATAGATAGATAGATAGATAGATAGATAGATAGATAGATAGATAGATAGATAGATAGATAGATAGATAGATAGATAGATAGATAGATTAAAATAGCATTGGAAATTATTCTGAATACTTCATTAGCTCCGAAATATAGGTTGACGGCAAAGTCAAATGCTGTTTTAGCTATCAAGTAAACTACTGCCTGTAGCAAAACTTCATACAATATTATTGAATTCTGTCCTCATTATGACATAATGGTACCCTCATTTTATTTGGATCAAATACAAATATATTGTATTTTTCCCCAATATCTATTAAACCTTTATTCCTTGTTATTCTTTAATCTGATAATTGAAATTTTATTCTTAATTCCAAGTTTTCTGAAGCTGTTTCAAAAGCATTAACATAAACCACTATCTACTTATATGAAACATTCCTTGCTTGTTTTATCTTAACTTATTTATTTTAAAGAAATACATTTGTTTGTGAGTTATTTTCCAGCCCCTAAAGAACCCCTGAGATGACTTCAAAGAAATTTTAAAAAGGTATACTCAGCAAAACATATAAGCAATTATTTTAAAAAATGGACAAATTGAGTGGAGTTCCTGCATTTAAAATAATTTGAAAGTCATGCATAATTAATAGCTCACTTAAAACTGAAAGGAAATGCTAGTCTAATTCAGTGGTCAAAAAGGTCCACAACTGGATTGCCACCACCTGCTACGGGTTCACAATCATCTTATCTATCTTGGTGGGAAGTATAAAGATGTATCCCAGTCCCAAATGATTCTGTATTTTATATGTATTGAACCTTGGATTATATCTCAGATAAATTGCTACAAGATCTGTACAATATGATCAGTAATGAATTAATCAAAATGTGTTCTTGACATTTCTGTTTTTTTGTACTGAACATGTTTCTACTACTCTTCAAAGCCTTGGCTACATAAGTATTGATGCATGAACCTTGCTTCTTTGGAACTGGAGGTTCCTTCCAATACAGCCCCCTTCTTATTTTAAATTCATTAATTCATGGTTATCTGCATAAATTTAGTTAAAACTATGTGTTCCACTTCAACCTGTGAGTTACAATAGACTGGCCCTAACCAACTTCGAGCTAGATTTAATAAAAAGCAGCAGATATGAGTCTTGTTTATATGCAATGCTTATAGTCTTGTTTAGAGCCTTGCTTGCTTGACTAGTTTGAAACAAAACCAGTTTCCAATTCACTAAGAAAGGACATTCCTGGAAATGGATCTTCCAAATTAAAAAAAAATAGCCTATCTCAGAAGTTAATAATAATAATAATAATAAAGTTGGAAGGGACCTTGGAGGTCATCGAGTCCAACCCCCTGCTCAGGCAGGAAACCCTATACCATTTTGGACAAATGGCTGTCCAATCTCTTCTTAAAAACTTCCAGTGTTGGAGCATCCACCGCTTCTGGAGGCAGGTTGTTCCATTGGTTAATTGTTCCAACTGTCAGAAAGTTTCTCCTTAGTTCTAAGTTGCTTCTCTCCTTGATCAGTTTCCATCCATTGCTTCTTGTCCTGCCTTCAGGCGCCTTGGAGAATAGCTTGACTCCCTCTTCTTTGTGGCAAACCCTGAGATATCGGAACACTGCTATCATGTCCCCCCTTGTCCTTCTCTTCGTTAAACTAAACAAGAACTGTTAGTTTTAAATTACATGAGATTCAAGATGAATGAGTAGTTCCCTTTTTGTAGCTTGATTTAAAACACTATAGCCAGATCCCTGAGTGAAAATATAGTGACCATGTCACTCCAAACCTTGAGAAGTGTTGTCTACTTTAAGTAACTCCAGCGATAATAAAGTTGTGTTAGTTCTTCCAAGGGAGAATGATCAAAGTGGTTAATAAACCATGTTTTACTAAAATGTATTATTATTTCAATGAAGATTTTTTTTTAAAAAGTAAATCACAATAATGCCAGGTTTTCTGAAATCATAAGGTGCCGTGAACAACTAAAATTTAATTTTTTTCATATCTCTCAGTATAACAGATTTAAGAATTGCCTTTAAATAATGCAATTTAATTAAACTTAATTTGAAAAACTTAAGTAATTCAGAGCTTTTAAAATATAAGACGGGGGGAAAAAGAACTTCCATATAATGTAAGATAATGGAAGAAAGCGTTCCATATTAAGTATTGGAATTTCTTGAAAATAAAATTTGGTCCTGATCCTTTACTTAAAGAAGGAGTTGGATATCTCTCCTCAATCTGAATAATAAAAGTATGAGAACTTAGACAGATATTTTGCCCCTTATTAAACTTTCTTTCCTTTTTAATATTGCTATGGTACACAGTTAGCTTATTAGGCTTTACCAATTAAGAGACATCAGCTGTAAACTCATTGATTATGTTTATGCCCAGAAACAAGTTTTGTGCCCAGAGACATACTAACTAGCTAGGCATATGTTCATGTAAATATTAGGGATATATTTTCATTCATTAGCCTTTGTTATGCATTTCAGTCAGAAATCACAGTGAAAAGAGAGTCAACAGAAACAAATACATTAAGTGTTTACGTTCCATTATTTTCAATACAGTTCAAGCTAAAATATTTAATAATAATAAAATATGTATAATTTATAATATAATAATTTTCCTTGCTCTGCTGGGAGAAGCTGTTTGTTGAGAAAACCTACAGTAGTTTTATAAGGACTTTGATTTTGTCTGGGTGTGCAAATTCCTAAGACACCTTCTCTAGAAGACCAGAAAAAAATGTGAAGTTTTGAATTAACTGTAATATGAAAGCAATTTAACAACATGTTTCTATAACACTACACTGCCTAGCTATAAGTCCTATATATATATACCTATATATATATACCTTTCTGGTTGCAGAGTTATTGAAAATGGATGTAGAATTTTATTTTCCAAATTTGCTTGTTACACTTTCTTCAGTTAATCTAGAAATTTAGGTGCAGAATGATAAAAACACTACTATAAGAATTATTTTAAACATACATACAGAAAGTGATTAGCTGACCATAATTTCAAACTTCATTCAAGTGTAAGCATATTTGAATGGGTTTTATGAGTTTTCAAATGTCACGTTGGCCAATAACTGCAGCCAGTTTAAATCATGCAATGAAAATACTTGTCATGATATTAAAGGGGGGAAAAGAAACATAATATTACAATAATTGCTCATTTGTCCAGTGATTGTAAAAAAGGCATTGTCCACGTTTACATATATTAGAATCAAAAGGAATTCTGGTAGCATATTTTCTGATTAACAAATTTTACTAAAAGGAACAATATTTTGTTAGCGGCAGCATATTTCAATAGATGCTTGGAATGGAAGTTACAGAGATTGTGATGGAGTTTTATGAAAGATTCATTTCCATGGGTTCAGGTGATAAAAATGATATCGATTATAGTATTCTTTATGGCTTAAACTCCATGTTTATAAGATAGGTTGGTATATAATGTCTCAACATCCCTAGCAGCTAAAATGGTGTTAGGGAGCTTGCTTATGGAATTCAGTTTTCATAAGAAGTCTGTGATTTGCTTCTGTAGTTGAAAATGCAGAAGATTTTTTAAAGTAACAATGCACACACAATTACGAGCTAATCCATTATCATTACCTTCCTCTTCCAGCAAATAAGGATAAATCCTTTCTAGACAGGGAGAATTGTGCTTACTTAAAAGAGCTACTTTATGTACAGGTCACAAATGCAGTTTGAGTCCCATTTCTTAATTCAATTTCTTGCAGTATAATTGTGGAACATTCATTGATTACTTGTTGGCTATGT
>NW_015387969.1:67446-79179 GCF_001527695.2 Protobothrops mucrosquamatus | reverse complement strand
CGGATCTCCCCTCCTTCCGCCGCGCCCTTAAGACATGGCTCTTCCAACAAGCAGGATTGGCCTAGGGGAATTTTTAGTGGGGTTTTAAGAGTAATTTTAATTGACATAGGCCACAGTAAATATTTCTTTTTAATTAGGTTTTAAACTGGGTATTTTTATTGTAGTATCTGTTTTACAAGGCTGTCAGCCGCCCTGAGTCTGTAAGGAGAAGGGCGGGATAAAAATTAAATAAATAAATAAATAAATAAAAATAATGTAGTTATTTACCACTGATGGATTCCTTGCAGTTTGATTTCAGTATCAGCTTTACAGAAAAGAAAAATGAATAATGTTGCAAAGAAGAAAATCTATATGCTGTGATATGAAAATAAGTGTAAGTGCTTAGCAAGAGGATCACAACAATATGGCATAGGTGACCCCACAATAAAGGCTTTGACCCAGTGGTGGGATTCAAATATGTGAACAACCGGTTCTCTGTGTGGGTGCCGCTTCCGGAAGTCCATTCTGGGCCTGGGCAACAAAAAATTAGCTACTGGTTCTGCCGAACTGGTGCGAACTGGATGAATCCCACTACTTCTTTGACCCTTAACAAATAGTGGTAATTAAAAGCTTACCATAAAATGTATCAAACAAAATAATACATCTTAATTATTGAAGATAAGATGGGCGGGTTTCTGGCTGTCACCCAATTTATTATTTCAAAACAAAGATGAATCATTAATACTTGAAAGCAGATTTCATATGCTAGTGCTAAACATGGGACGTAACTCATAATGGCCTTTACCCATCCTGGATAATTAGTTTAAGTAGATATTTAGAGCAATACGCTCGCTCTCTCCCTTGCTCAATTAACTTATGATATAGTACATCAAAGCTAAGGGATTTTGAAATATAAGTGCTAATTGTTAATAATTAGACCAACTTGAAAGTTATTATTCTAAAACAACTCCAGTGATATTTAAGATATTATTCAAAGGGGAGAAAGGTGTGGCAGAGAGGTGCATAATAACTACTGGGCAAAACATTTGGCCTTTATTTATCTAAGAATAGAATAATGAATTTATCTAAGAATAGCATAATGAAAATCTGAACTCTGTTAAGGAATTTTCTTAACTTCAAGATAGTCCTCTCATGGATTCTGATTCTGAAAGTTTTCTTGAATTTGAAAGAAATTTTCACAAAGTCTCCCTTACAACTCAAGGCACAACCATTTTTAATTATGCAGATTCTCTGCCAATCTCTTTGATGAGCAATTTATACTTTAGATTGGTTTATGATCATAACCCTCCCCCCAAACAGTAAACAATACAAGTGCACAAGGCCAAGTTCTTGTTTAGAAAAGAATTTGAAGAAAAAAACAAATCCCTTTAAATTACCTACCCTTTTTTTAAACGGTTTCCCTAAGCAGCTGGCAATAGTGCTAGAAACAACAAATACCAAAAATGGTTGGGAACTGCCATTTAATTTCCCACTCTCTTCTGGAATGTGTAATATATTATCACTTTAGAATATTACAAACACACATAAACAGAGGCATGCCAGCAAATGTAAATGGGATTGTAGCCCAGGAGCTCCAGACCTCTTTGCCAAGTTGTGTAAGTAAGTTCAGTTTCCATCTGGCTAAATGCAAGTGAAAGTTAAAAACATATATACCATTCTTCAAAATTGGTCCTAATTTAAGCATTTCCTTACATTAATTATTCAACCAATATTTAGAAGTTTAAACACACAGTTGGGAATGTTATTGTGGAATCTTGGAAATTTTAAACAACAGGGGGTAACTTCAAACATAGTTCAGGATAAAAAGCTTTTATTAGATCCATTATTTTATTTTCTATGGGTTACTCCAGTCTGAATCACTATTCCTGAATTCCAGTTTATCTAAGTTAATTTATTAAAATAAACTCATATCAAATTATGGCTTGCTGATCCCTTTACTTACTATATTCCACATTTCAGAAACACTACAAAAAAGGTAACATTGTTTTGACCTATGCATTCCTTTATGATTATGTGAAAAAAAATACAGAGTGATGTTCACTGGTCCAGTTTCTGCTGTTGCATTCCAGTTGTCTGGCCTGTAATTCTCCATATGCTAATAGATAATCTGATGGCAGATATTGTTCTGTCCATGGAGATTCCTGAAATAACCTAGACTCCTGTACAAGCAGGCTTTCAAATTATCTGGGAACTGTATAATGTATCTTCCTCATTTTAGACTTTAGCTTCCTTCAAGGAACAAAGACAGAAGATGCCATGGCTATAGTATTACTTAGTTGGTGAGTATGACCCAGGTTACTTCCCCATTGGAGATATTGGGTAACTAAACTTATGTCAGGATTGAAGTTATGCCAATATTGAAATTATAACATTAAATAAGAAGAATGTTCTTGCTTCTCAAACATTCACCACCAATATGATGATTCCATGTAAGGCTGAAGGAATTGTAAACCTTCAGAGATCAATTTCGGAGAGGCAAATTCATCTGCGGGGCCTGGGTGGCAGATTTGTTCGGCAGGTGGGTGAGAGAGGGGAGGGTCAGTAAATCAAAGGATCTTCCTTTTTCAACAAGAGTTATTTTGTCATGCAACAATTTTCCTGGCAATGAAAAAGGGGAAAGACTCTCTGGAGATAATCATTCTTCAATTTTTGGTGCCATAGATTTCCCTGATGTTTTGTGTGACTCAAACTATTCTCTTGGTGAATTCACCGAGAAAGAGAGAGGCCTAGCACTTGTTCCTTTAAAAGACCTTTCATCACTCTTCAACCTTTTTTCATTACTGTACCCAGTTTATCACTCAGAAAACAGAGCTCTAGAAGAGAGGGAGCTGTAGATACTGAATTTTTGGAGATATATTTGTTGCCTGTGTCTTGATGGTTAGAAAAGAAGGAAAATAAGGCTGTCATTTCTGCTGATTTGTTTCCCAAAGTTTGGATTCAGAGAGTAAAAAAAATGCCCTAAAATAGATCAAACGATATAATACTTCTGAGTGAATATAACCACCAGTCTACCACTTCAAGATTCCTGCTTCCATTAGAGTTAGTTAAAGACTATTTATGTGATAGGAACACAGGAACTGGCAATGCTGATTAAACCTTGGTCCAACAAAACTGACCTCTACTATGTAAAACACATTGAAAAAAATACACAAAATGGAGGCCTACTTATTTTTCAGTCATTTGCCTCTGAATAATAAACATATAATATTTTACCTGTGGTGCACTTTTTCCTATTAGCGCCTATTTAAAAAAGTCAGCTACAAATACCTGTATTAAAAACCTTCCTATTCATGAAAAGCACATTTGTTTTTTTTTTATATTTTTAGTTCTTTGGGCAGATTTTATGTTTTTAGCTCTTTAGAAAATCAATCTTCAATCAGGCAATAAAAAAATCTCAAAACTTAATTTGATATTAAAAACAAAACAAAACAAAACCCAACCAAACATCTAATTAAATGTTATAGTACCAAACCTGTCACCAAAATGTATTTCATAAGTTTAGAAAGCTACATTTAATGTAATAATATAAATGCCTGGCTTTTGGTCTGTCACTGAAACATACTATATAATAACAGCAATAATATCATATTACAGCAGTAATAATAATAGCCCAAATTAAGCATAAGCAATGTTGTGATTGAATTGGGGGAAAAAAGCGCAGTGGAATTTATATGAAAAGTTTGGCTTTGCACAAATTTAAGGTTGTGTGCCATTTGTCCCCTTTCGTGGTTCAAAAGGCACTGCACACAGTCACTCATGCTTTTGTCATGAGTGATTGGAATACTGCAATGCATTCTGTCTGAATTTGATCTGGGTCTGCAGAATGTACAAAAGCATTCTGCACTACAGAATATGGCTGTGTGTACCTCAATATGCCCATTTTACTTTTTTTCTTCTCATTAGGCTGATTTACAATAGGGCATTCAAGGTGTTGTTTGTCATCCATAAGCCCTACATGGCATGAGCTGGAATACTGAGAGATTCCCTTTCTTCAGTTGTTTCTGACCCACTCTATCAGGTCATTGATTAAAAGAGTGTCATCTAGTGGAAAACAGAAAGTGTGCCCTTTCGGTCACCGTGTTTACCATTTGGGACATCTTTTCCCCAAGACTGGGTTGGTCTCAAACTTATTTGGCATTTGGAAGGTCCTTAAGATCTGGCTGTTTTCCCTGGGATGGTGGTTAGAAAGTCATGTGAACCTCTGAGGTAATATTGATTTATTACTGATTTATTACTTTGGCCACCTAATGAGAAGGAAGGACTTACTGGAGAAGAGCCTAATGCTGGAAAAGATTGAGGGCAATAGAAGAAAGGGACGACAGAGAATGAGGTGGCTGGATGGAGTCACTGAAGCAGTAGGCGTGAGCTTCAATGGACTCCAGAAGATGGTAGAGGACAGGAAGGCCTGGAGGAACGTTGTCCATGGGGTTGCGATGGGTTGGACACGACTTTGCAACTAACAACAACAACAATTACTGATGATTATCCTTAGCTGTCTTTTTTCAGCCTTATTCCTGGTGCATAATCATTTTCTTTACTATTATAGTAATTACATCTGGTACCCAGAGTTGATTAAGATGGGCAGCCAAATGAACGACGTCAAGTAAAAAAGAAATAAAAATAATGAAAGAATGACATCACAATGAACAGAAATAAAGGAAAAATTAACCTAATGGAATAAACAAGCTTTCATTTCAGAAATATTAAAAAAGTAGAGATTATTACTTTTAAAGCCCTACAATGCTTGGTTCTGACTATGTGCGAAGTTATCTAGGAGAGTTTACCTATGGATATTATTGGCCTGTCTGATAGGGACCATGGGTTAAGTCTCTTCTCTACTGGATAGCACATATACTCATTGTCAGATTGAGAAAAATAATCTCTGTTAAAGGGTCCTGAAATAATTTTTAAAGTATAGAAAAGGCTTTTAACCACTTAGGATTTAAGTCAATACTTAATTATAATTGATGTTTTAATTTTTTAATGAATTTTAGATTTATATTTTTTCCCATAAACTACCAGTTCACTACACCATTGTATTTATATTTTTGGTGACACATTATGTGAAGACCCATAGAAGTGTATAATGCTGGGAAAGATGGAAGAATAGAGGGAGATCTGAAATATCAGTTGGGACAGGGTGTCCTAGCAAAAATCTTTTCGTCTGTTAAGAGTCAACATCGAACTGAAAATATTTCAATCAATCAATCAATCAATCAGTCAGTCAGTCAGTCAGTCAGTCAGTCAGTCGGTCGGTCAATCAATCAATCAATCAATCAATCAGTCAATCAATCAGTCAATCAATCAGTCAGTCAGTCAGTCAGTCAGTCAAACAATGGAATGCATTTTCTGAATCTATTAATTACAAATTTCCCTGAATTCTGAAATATTTCTTTGTTGCAAATATCATGATTTATTTCCACTTGTGTATATGCTTTTAATGAGTTCTAAATCACTGTTGTTGTTATGTTTGCAGTATGATTGGCAAGAATAGACACCACTATACATGTTATGTTCATTCCTCTCAAACAACATGTTGGAAATAAATTTGGTACAAGTGAGAGACATATGCTGTGTTATTAAATTTTACAAAACCATTTTAAAAATCTGAATAAATAAAGCTGGTGTAATCCAGTTTGTGTTATTAGGCTACACATGGGGAAAAAATCTTAAAAATTTATTTGAACGGAAAACTATATTTTTGCTTTAATAAAAAATCCAAACATTATTTTGGAATTGCTGAGAATGTGGAGGAATTTGGGGGGTGATTGTTAATTTATAGGGGAGGGAGATCTACACTATAAGTATATATAAAAGAGTATATTGGGAAAAATAGAAGAATATTGTAAACATACTATTTTTTTAATAACTTCAGATCATTAGTTATGAGTTCTCTTTAGCTGGCACAAATTTGCTTCTGATTTTCACTCTGGAGCATAGGAGGGTATTTTCTTTTAAATTTTCTTTGGCTTGCATCCTTTTTTTAAATCCCAAGAAGTACTGGGTTTGCTTTAAAACCAACTTCACATTAAAATGATTTGCTATACAAGGTACCTGTCAGATCCCTTATAAATTATTTATTGTGGCATGAATGAAAAAAAAAGCGTAACACCACCATCACTTCTTTGAGCATAAATGTAAAGTTACTGTTTAATATGCCTTATTATCCATTGCAAAAAAAAAGCATTGCCACTGTATATCAGTTCATACTATTGAAAGATCCGATTGCTTTTTGCTGCAAGATTTGCAAGTTGGAGGGTTAAAGAGGCATCTATAATTAGGATGATAACAAAGAATTCTGACTTTGGAAGAGGAAATATCATAACTGTTCCTTATCCTGTGAAAATATTCTTAATCCTTCCTCCCCTCTCTGATATTGAAACTCCAACCCAGTTGAGGGAAAATGGAGGATTGGGTATGTGCATGAAATACAGAACAAGAGACTGAAGAATAGCTCTTTTTCTCCCCAGATTTCCATCACGTCCATGACCTAAGGAAAATATTGAAATATTCCTTGCATTGGCCAGAGTGGAGAAGGCTAAGTCTTTCCACATTATCACTTTTGCTCCGAGGTACTGTTGTAGACAGAACATCCTTAATGTCAGATTCTCTGGTGTCATTCTGGGAACATTCTGGGAAAACAGAATGAACCTGAAGAAGAGAGTTTATGAAAATATTGTGTATAAATAGAAATGGTTGCACATGTGGTAAATATTTCTAAAATGTTTCATTTGTACCTAATGGAACTTTAAACCTTTTCATTCTCAACTGGGAATATGTCTAAACGTTGCAATGGAAACTGTAGCGGGGAATGAAAAAAACTCATTTGCACTTCATTTTCATGGATAACTAGGAAAGCGGTGGGTTTTTAAAATAATTGATTTGCTGTGAAATTTGGGTGCAAAGTGATTCATTCTACAGTCCTGTTTTCCAAGTCTTGAAGTCTACCAATATCTTTGGTTGCAAAGCAGCCTGGATATATGGATACTTGAAAACGGAGCCCTGCTCATTTTTAGGAAGCACACAGGAAGGTAGCTTATACGTTAGCCCATGAAGCTCACTTTTATTTACTAATGGCAGGAAGTCTCTACCATTTTTTTTTTCAAAAGGTCTTTGGAGATGCCAGAGATTTAACCAGGTACATTCTGCAAACAAAACCCCTTGACCTGCAGCTTTTGTTGCTGCCTAGGTTTGGATTATGTGACAGAGGGAATATCACATTTGAGGGATATCCCTTTACTAAACTGCACAGTTGCTTTTATATTCTTAGTGAGAGCAAAGAGTTAGCATATCTTTCTATTGCTATTAATAGTTCTTTTTTATTCAGAGCAACAACCAGAGGAATCTCTTATCCCTGCCTAGATTCTGGTAGAAATCTTGGTTGATCCTTTATTAATGACTCTTCATGGGATTGCTGGAGATCGAATCCTACAATTTGTTTTTTCCATTCTTAAATGCTTGAAAATGTGCACCTTACATGAAAACAATTACACTGTAGACATCACGGGGCGTCATTGTTTCCAAAATCCAATAAAAAAATATTCCAGCTTCATAGCTAAGGATCTCTAATAGAAATTTCAAGGTACCTTCATAAAACTGCAGTAAAATCAATGCTTCTTGGTTCTATTGCTATATGTTATCTATGTTCTTGGAGGCAGCAATCTTTGGACCATTACAACAAACAGATTAAAAGCTTCAGCAAATTTGATTACATCCCCATTAATTACCAGGCTGATACATCAACCATGTAGTAAGCATTCTAATCCACTCATCCTACTCTGCTGGTGTTTTGAGTCATTGATTCCCACTTTTTTATTTTTTTAAACCAACAATGTATTTTCCCTACAATAACTGTGAGGAGGGGTGTGTGTGTGTGTCTGTGCGTGCGCGTGTGTATTTTATTCAGAATACTCTTAAATAATCTTCTTACACTTTGCTTTAATAATCTATCAACGGTGGTAAAAAGTAGGTCTGCATTAGTCCCATTTTATAGATAGATTGAAATAAGTCAAATGACCATTGGATGCACATGACCATTCTTTGGGAATTATGTATGTGGTGCCAATTTAGCCATTATGGTTAATAAACAATAGATTAGGTCAGTGATGGCGAACCTTTTATAGACCGAGTGCCCAAAAACTGGCTCCGCTCCCGCTCCACTCCCTGCCCCTCCCCTGCTCCTCCCCCACCCTGTCCCCTGCCCTGCCTGCCTGCAGGACAACTCACCGCCTCCAGGGCCCGCCGCAGATCACCCAGGCAGCCCAGCAGTGCCATGGCGGCCACACCCTCTGCCTGCATCCCACAGCATCAACTGTGCGCAATGGGACATGAGGGCAGAGTCTTGTCCACACTGCCTGGCTGCCATGTCCTTGGCTGTGCTGCTCCGCGAGGGCCACGCGAGGGGGCGAATCTCCTGCATGGGGGCTGCTGGTGAGGAGGAGGTCACGGGGGAGGCGAGATTGGGGCAACAGCATGTGTGCCCACAGAGAGGGCTCCGAGTGCTGCCTCTGGCACGCGTGCCATAGGTTTGCCACCACTGGATTAGATATTGTAGTGGAATCACCAGCTGAAGGAGAGGAGGCCTTGATAGGGAAGGTAAAAGACATTCCATCTTAGAGTACCCTCAGAGAAAGAAACATTTGAAGTCAAACTCTGTAGGTCTACACTTGTCGTTTCCCAAAGGAAAGCAGACAGTCTGACAAACTGGTGATCGACACTGAAGAAACTTATTTGACCCATGTACCTGTCACGTACTGTGCAAAGCCAGCCAATTGCAGCAGTTAAGTAAATGCTGCTTAGGCAAAATATGGCTTTGTGTGATAAGCCTACTGAATAATAATGATTTGCCCAAGGCAATGTCATCCAGACTGGGGCCTTCTGAGTGTGTTGAACAAAATTTGCACTGGATGGTCTTAGGATAGGGAATGCTCCTCATAGAACTCCTAGCAGTTTCCCAGAGGTAATATTTGAAACAGAAATGTTCAGAAATTCAGTGTTTGGCTTAACTTGAAGATCAGCCTTTCTGCTACACCTACATTTGACACCTTTTGTTCTTCTCCAAAATGGGGACAAATGCGTACACATAACAAAAACAACACCAAATAATACTTCGTCAGCTGTTATTCTTAGAGCCAATAAATATTAGAGTAGTGAACAAACAGCACTAAACTCCATATTAGATTCTGGAATTTGATTAGGAAAGGAATCCCTGCCCACTGGAGACAAATTTAGGGACCTGTTTCCTTTGTATTCCTATGGCTAAATTTGTAATAATATTGAAGCTTCTCTTTGGATGAAAAAAAAGAGAGAGATAATTACACATCAAAAAATCAGTCTGGCTGTCAGCAAAGAGAAAAATAAATAAATCCCCTTTTCTGAACGCTTTTCATGTGATCTGCTGGCTAGCATCAACTGGAGAGGCTGCAGTTGTGAAGGTTGGCTAGGTGCATGTTAAAGCTGCCAACTGGAACCGGAGAGGGGAAAAAGCCCCAAATTAGGCAAGATTCGCATTTTTGGTTAGTTGATTTCCCTGCCAGAAGGGAGTTAATCTCCTTTCCCCTCATTTTAATGCTCTTATCGGGTCATGCGTTTAAGAGCATATTTTCTTTTGTTGGAAAGCACACATTTGACACAAAACTCTTGCTCGTTGAGGTCAAAGTAAGGAAGCACTGGGACAACAAAAGGGGAATTGCAGAGTGCTAGATTCTATACTCAGTATTGCTATTGTTAGAATGGGTCAGGATGACTCAAAGCAAGTGAAAAAAAAATTATACTCAAGAGATCAGCATGAAAAAAAAAAAAAAAGAATGAAGCCAAATCAAATTTGTGGTTCATTTCAGCTGAAAGCAATGCACATCCAGTAGATTGGAGATGCTATTTTGCATGAAACTGTGTAAGCGTGCTTGAGTAAAAATGTGGAAGCCAGTGCTGTGGAATAGTGATTGTTGTGTCCTGAGCCTGCAAAGGCAGGCTTGGGACGTTGCAAGAGTCCCGGGCATTTGCAAAAGCTGCCCGGGACCAGACTGAGTGGCGCCGGCCTTGCGCGCATGCGCAAGGCGGGAAAAGACCGCATTGTGATTGGTTGAATTTGCCCGGGGATCTGCAGGTATAAATAGAGGCCTGCGTGCTTCTGCTCGGGTTGTTCGTAGATTGGAAGCAGAAAATAAAGACTTGTTAGAAATGCTTCGTCTCAAGCACCATTATTCGCCGGACTTAACAGTGATGATTTTCTGGTTAGCAAGGAATGTGCCCTGTGGTAGGGATATGACTAAAACTGGCAAACTTTATCATGCTAAAATATATGTGAAAGCCTTAATTGACCAAAGTCATGAGAGGTGACAATGATCAATATCCATGAGCCCATCTGATAACAACCATGGCATAAGGAAGACTTGTCTTAGAACAGAGTTCCTCAACCCTTTGGGGTTGGTGGCTGGGGAGGGGGGAAAGAAGGGATGGTTTTGTGGGAGAGGTAAACATATGTGCACTTATATGCATGCCTACAAACACCCATTGCTTGCACAAGTGGGGCCGCAAGTGCCTGTGACACTCGCTGTGACGTTTGCATGAGTGGGGCTGTGAATACCCATGACGACCTTGGACTTGACCCAATTAGTCCATGCCCCCACTCACACGGGAGGACATACACTAGATCTAATTTTTGTCTCTGGCCAGTGGCAAAATGATCTGGAAATGGGGGAGATAAATATAGAGCCCTTGTCATGGTCAGATCATGCACTCCTTAGGATGGACTTCCGGACCGCTTCCCCCCGTCGCAGGGAGACGGAACCGTGTAGATGGTTCCGTCCCAGGCTCCTGATGGACCCGGAGAGGTTTCTGACGGAGCTTGGGCCATATCCGGAGGATCTAGGCCACGACTCGGCGGAAAATCTGGCGGCGGCCTGGGATGTGGCCGCAGCTGCAGCACTGGACCGAGTCGTGCCGTTGCGGCCTCTGACCCGACGCAGATCTCAACTAGCTCCTTGGTTTACCGAGGAGCTGAGAGAGATGAAACGCCGGAAAAGACGCCTAGAGAGCAGTTGGAGGGCTAGCCGAACCGAATCCGACCGAACACAGGTAAGGATACATGTTAGATCCTACCTTGTGGCAATGAGGGTGGTGAGGTCTAATTACTACTCCACCCTCATTGCGTCATCAGATAACCACCCAGCCACCCTCTTCAGGGTGACCCGCTCCCTCCTTCAGTTGAGGGGAGGGGGGGACCCCCTGGTGGGGAGGGCTGAGGATTTTGCTCAATATCTGTATGACAAAGTCGCTCAGATCCGAGAGGGTTTGGACTCCGACTGGGTGGCCCCGGGGGAGGTGGCAGGAGCAGGTCTTGAGACTATTATATGGGAGGAGTTTGACTCTGTGGCTCCCGAGGACGTGGACAGGATCCTGGGGAGGCTGAATGCACCCACATGTTTACTGGATCCGTGTCCCTCCTGGCTGGTACTGGCGGCTCGGGAGGGTACACGAGCCTGGCTCCAGGGAATTATAAATGCTTCTTTACGGGAGGGTGCCTTCCCCGTGGCCCTAAAGGAGGCGGTGGTGAGGCCCCTCCTTAAGAAGCCTTCCCTGGACCCAGATGTATTGGCTAACTATCGCCCAGTCTCCAACCTTCGCTTTGTGGCGAAGGTTGTTGAGAGTGTGGTTGCACAGCAATTCCCTCGGCACCTGGAGGAAACAGTCTATCTGGACCCTCTCCAGTCGGGCTTCAGGCTGGGATACAGC
>NW_015387969.1:36059-66737 GCF_001527695.2 Protobothrops mucrosquamatus | reverse complement strand
TGATCCCTGATCTCCCTTCCTTCCGCCGCGCCCTTAAGACATGGCTATTTCAGCTTGCAGGACTGGCCTAGGGGAAATTTTTAGCGGGGGTTTTAAAATAATTTTAAATTACTTAGGCCAATTGTTAATATTGTCTTTTAATTATGTTTTAACTGTAGTATTTGGTATTTTGTAGTTGTTTTATCTGGCTGTTAGCCGCCCTGAGTCTGCAAGGAGAAGGGCGGGATATAAATATAATAAACATAAACATAACATAAACAAACCTATGGCACGTGTGCCAGAGGCGGCACTCGGAGCCCTCTCTGTGGGCACACACGCCGTTGCCCCAGCCTCACCTTCTCCCATGGCCCCCTCACCAGCAGCCCTCCGGAGGAGAGTTGCCCCTGGGCACGGCCCGTGCAATGCTGCGCAGCCAAGGACATGGTAGCCAGGCAGCAGGGACAAGACTCCGCCCTTGCACCCCATCACACACAGATGATGCTGCAGGGCACGGGCAGAGGGCGTGGCCACCATGGTGCTGCTGGGCTGCCTGGGTGATCTGTGGTGGGCCGTGGAGGTGGTGGGTGGTCCAGCGGGCACGGCGGAGCGGGCACAAGGGTGGGAGGGGGGGGTTGGGGCACTTGGTCTCTAAAAGGTTCGCCATCACTGGTATAGGGTCTCCTGCTTGAGCAGAGGGTTGGACTAGATGACCTCCAAGGTCCCTTCCATCTCTGTTATTCTGTGTTCTATTCTCTCCTTAAAATTCTTCTTCTCTATCATGCCTTACAGGGTTGAATGAGGAACTGGACTGCTGGGTTGGCTGATGGGGACAGGATAAGGAAAGAAAAAATGAAACGAAAGAGCAGAAGGAGGAATAACAGCCAGGAGTCTGCTACTCGGGACTAAATAAGAGTACATCACCCAGAAGCAGCTACTGTTTCTTTTAGGGTCACCCTTGGCTGCGTTAGAAACTGCTGACTTTGGAGAGCTGTCAAGGCCTCGCTTGGGATTCATTTATTCATTCCATTTCCATGACAAAACAGGTGATTTTTGTGCAAATGTGTCACATCTTCCAGAGTGGGAGAAACGCACTCAACTGGGAGGTGAAAAGGGTTCCAGCGCTGTGTTAGCACAAGTGGGATGTTGCAAAGAACGGCGATATTAAATCCCCTGGTGCCCCCGCTGCGCGGCAATAAAATATTCGTCCTGTATTGTCTGATTCCTGATTTTCTGCTAAGCCCATTGTCAGCAGGAGCCATCAACATAATAGCATTTAAGTGGGGCTGTTCAGCCAGCTTGTAAAATAAGTCCTGTTAAGCACTTCTCAAGAATTCCATTAAAATCCAGAAATGCCTCCGTTGATTGAGTTGGAAGATATTTAGGACAGAAGATAACAAGGAGAGACCCAAAGTCTGAGCTTAACCTCTTCCAAGAAACTAAGTTTATACCTCCAAACTAGATGATTTCATAACCAACTTTGTATGTGGTTTTGGGACCCACTCAAATTAGGTAACCTCAGATAGATAGATAGATAGATAGATAGATAGGTAGGTAGGTAGGTAGGTAGGTAGGTAGGTAGACAGACAGACAGACAGACAGACAGACAGACAGACGATGATAGACAGACAGACAGACAGATAGACGGACGGACAGACAGACAGACAGACAGATAGATATGGATGGATAGATAGATAGATAGATAGATAGATAGATAGATAGATAGATAGATAGATAGATAGATAGATAGATAGATAGATAGATAGATAGATAGATAGATAGATAGATAGATAGATAGATAGATAGATTATGTTTTAGTGGGGGTTTTGTATGGGGTATTTTAGAGCAGGCCTGTTATTTAATTTGATTTTAGAACAGAAACTTGCGTATATTTATCGTGGTTTTTATTATCGCCTGTTCACCGCCCTGAGTCCCGTAAGGGAGATAGGGTGGTATATAAATTCAATAAATAAATAGATAGATAGATAGATAGATAGATAGATAGATAGATAGATAGATAGATAGATAGACAGACAGACAGACAGACAGACAGACAGACAGANCTGAGTCCGCAAGGAGAAGGGCGGGATATAAATATAATAAACAAACATAAACACTTGTGGCGATGCTTTCGTGACTGGGGCCGCAAACACCCACAATGCTTGTGGCAATGCTCGTGTGAGTGGGGCTATGCGCATGTGCACACACGCACACACTGACCAGCCACTCACATGGCCCAGTGGCCAATAGGCTGGGACCCGGTAGTGGGCCACAGCCCACAGAATTAGTACCCCTGTCTTAGAATGTAAGGTAAATAAATGGTAAAGAGCATGAACTCACATGAAATAAAGAAAAACAGACATGTTGCATGTCTAATGTATCCTTCCCTTTTCTTTTAGTTTCACAGATATGAACAAAGATTTTCCAATATTGTAGAGCAGAGTTCCTCAAAGTTTGGGGGTTGGCAACCCAGAGCTATGGAGGTGAGAAAGAAGGGTGGTTTTGTGGGAGGGGTGAATGCATGCACACATGTACACATGAACACCTGTTGCTCATGCATGAACACCCACAACAATGTGGGGCAAACGCCGGTGACAGTCACGCAAATGGGGCCACGAACACCTGTGATGCTCAGCGAGTGGGGCTGTGTGCATGCACGCACACACGTGCACCAATCAGCCACTCATGTGGGTCTAGTGGCCAATAGGCCATGGCCTGGTAGTTGGCTGCAGCCCACAGGTTAGGGAACCCTATTGTAGAGTGGAATTGATGAGTACAAGCAGAGAAGTGATGTTATTGGTTTGGTTGTGAATGAAATGGATAAAATATATGCCAGAAACTTTATTCATTTATGTTATGGATATGTGTAAAATTGGAGAACGTAATTTGAGATAGGCTATACTACAATCTCATGCATGCTGATAATGGAAAAAAACAGTCATGAACCTGAAAAAAAACCATAATGTTATATTCCTGAGTGAAAGCATTCCAAGAGAGAAAAAAAAATACTTTATTGGGTGACATGAATATTCACCACAGGATGAAAGAAGATAGGAAAACCGGTGGGGCCATTCAGAGGTGCAAGAATAAGAATGAGAATAATGACTGGAGGGTATCTAGTTAGAGAGAGGCTTACTTGTTTTGAATATAACTTGAATAAACTTAAGTCTATTCATATCTACAATAGTAAAAGAATGAATATGAATGTGAAAAGGAAGTTTAGTATACCTTTACTGATAAAGGGAAAAAAAGTATGGTAAATTGAATAAGCTTGAATTATATAGTATTATCTTTGTGAAGTTGATTGTTGGCTGCTGAATGTGATAAGAATATCATACAATAGAAGTAAAGCATATGTGACAATAAATGGAATGCTTAGCAAATAATCACAGCACAGAACAATGCATAAGTCAAGGATATATAATGTCCACTTGATATATTAAATATATTCCAAATGTATGAAGCGGGCTTGTGATGGTACATTTATTTATTCACTTTATGTGCCATCCAAATCATTTCCAGTAATGGTGACTCATGGTGATGGTGAACAAGAAGCAACGGATGGAAACTAACCAAGGAGAGAAGCAACCTAGAACTAAGGAGAAATTTCCTGACAGTTAGAACAATTAATCAGTGGAACAACCTGCCTCCAGAAGCTGTGAATGCTCCAACACTGGAAGTTTTTAAGAAAAGGTCGAACAATGACTTGTCTGAAAGGGTATAGGGGATTGGACTAGAAGACCTCCAAGGTCCCTTCCAACTCCTTTATTCTGTTATCCTGTTCTATTATTCTTTTATAATTGTCTTTTAACAAAATTTATCACTAACGCATTGGAAATAGCATTTCTGTTAATTTTGTTTAAAAAATGAGTAAAATATCTTTAGTAACAACCTAAATAAAACATACTAAAGTACATTCATCATACATAGTAAATCTTTTCACAACAAATATCCATATAATATTCAAAATATTTGTTTAATAATAAAAATAATGCAAATAATAATAATAATAATAAAGACTACTAAGTAATATTTCAATTTGTATTTGTATTTTTTAAAAGGTTTCTTTCATTCAAGATAAAAATTGCTTTGTTACAAAACTAAAGATATTAAAGAAAACATATAAAAACCCCTCACAACATGAATGTTAGCAATACATTGCTCAGATAGGCGAATATTAACATTTATTTTGTTCATCTATTTTGTTCCTGAGACCCTAACTGCAACAAATGTTAGATAGTCTGGATGATGGAGCAAGAATATAACCCTGAACATTAATGTATCATAGTCCAAGAAAATGCGTCACAAAGGTGAAATGAATGATTACAAATTATAAACAAGTAGATGAATTTGTGTACCTTAGTGGGAAGTTTACTAAAGAAAACAGAGAAATTGTGCAAATGCTGGTAGCCAGGGAGAAAAAAAAAAGCCAAACATGACTATGGACAACACATGTTTCATCCACTGTTATACCCAAATGCAAGCTGGATATCTCATTCAACATCAATGTTGAATGAAGCAGCAATGAGGCTCTGTGTAGTAAATTAAGAAGAGATAAGGTCAAGAATAAAAAGATGTTGATGTAAACTGAATACAAGAGTGCACTCATTATGAAATAAGTACATTGAGGGGTTTAATCATATAAAAGAGAGGATCAAACCACAAAACAAATAAATGAACAAGCATCCATTTGAAAAACCAATATATGAAGGCAGAATAACAAGATGAAGAACCCGGAAAAGACCAAGGATATATGCTTGAATGGAGCTGATCCTCAATAGGAAAGAGTTTCAAAGTTTAAACAATATAAGGCAATGTACAAAACAGTGTGCGGAAGCAAGGATGTTTTATATTAGGATGGAGTAATGCAGAGATGTATAGAATTATGCTCCCCCCAACCTTTTGGGCCCCAGGAACCAGTTCGATGGAGAGTTTTTTCCATGGTTTTGGATGCATCTCGCGGATGGGGCTTACCTTATTTGACCAGCCTGGTTTCTGGCATGCTGTGGAATGGGGGTTGGGGACCCCAGGTATAGAACATGTGTTGGTATAAACCAAATGTGCCTATATTTCCATTTTCCTTATGCTATGGTATGCCTTCAATTTAGCCTTTCCTTCTTTTCTGCTCTTTGCATAATGTTATTTAATCCAAGAGAGATAAGCATGATGGGCATTTGAGTATGCATACACAGAAAGATATCACAGAATATCTGCCGTAATAACACATATTGCTGCATCCTTTGATTGGTAGAAAATACCAAATATTACTTTGAAGTTTGTCTCAGGGAACGTCAGGGGAAAGAGCTGTTTACTTCTTTCCTCTCCCTTGTAGCTTGCTCTCCAAAAAAACCCTGTCCCGTTTCTTTTAAAATTCTCTCCAGCTGCTTTACTCACATTTCCATACATTTTCTTGAAGGAAAGAAAGGCTTTATCTACTATGTCTTCCTTTTATTCTTTTTTGTGCTATTCATTTATCCTGGGCCCCTTGCATAAAAGTATTACAAGGAAAAAGTTCGAAGAAGTTTAAGTCTATTTTATGACTAGAATAGAATAGAATAGAATAGAATAGAATAGAATAGAATAGAATAACAGAGTTGGAAGGGACCTTGGAGGTCTTCTAGTCCAACCCTCTGTTTAGGAAGGACTGTTTGCTTCTTTGAACAGGTAAATACAAGGTGGGCAGACTAAATGTAACATAGAAGAGACAGAATTTGTTAGAAAAAGGTGTTGGACACTAACATTCCAACAATGCTTTATGCTCCCTCTAATATTAAACACATTAGCATCTTTTAGCCAAAAGGTCACTGTGAATCACTCTATTATTTAGTATTTTAGCAGCACATATAAAATAAATTTTTGTCTTCTGTAAAATTCAACAAAAGTTCATCTGAGATTTTGAGGTTTTTTTTTTAACTACAGGCTTTTAAATTACTTCATAAAACACGATGATGATTATTATTAAGATATTGGCTAATAAGAAATAAATCAAATCTGAAGTTCTTTATTAAGTATTACAAGGATTGTAAATGTTCAAAATGGCTGCTTAGTCAATATTGACTCCCAATGATGAATATTCAAAAAAAAAATTCTAATTACAGTTTCAACTGTTAGCTAATCATTGTCCTCTGATATTGAATTTGGAAGCATTGTACGGATGCTTAGTCTAGTTAATAGTTTGACATTTCACCATCAAGAAAAAAATCACACATATAATTCATCCATATCTCAATACAGGGAAAGTATTTTCAGGGATAATTTAGCCAATGACATTTTCATTACTGCTGCTCATTTACCTTCCTCCCTGAAACGTAGCAGCATCCCAGTCCACATTTCTGGATTCTGTGGAGCTCCCCAAGCTTATGGTTCCAGAGGACTCCAATCCACCTTCTCTGACCCTAAACCATAGCAGCCATGAGCCTGGTGCACCTTATTCATGGATCACTTATTCTACTTACACGGGTGTGTGTCACATATTAGATCCAGTGTTTGCCTTTGGGCAGTAGCATTGGAAGCTGGATTTGGGGGACATTAACATTTGTCCCCTGCCATGGACAGACTGCTGTATCTTGGCCCTAGAGTTTTCCACAGCTACCCCCACCATAGGGAGATGGAGCCTATGCAATCACCACTACCTCCAGTACCTGATGGGCCCAGTGCAATTTCAGAGGGAGCTGTTTTCTGAAAGTGCCACACAATTTGGCAGAAGCTCTTAGCAAAACTTGGAATGAGCAGGTGACAGAGGCCATGGATCAAATCATATATGGACTTTCTGTGTGCATGGATTTCATAGAGTTCCGTGGTTTACTGAGCTGCTCAGCGAGACGAAATCTTAATTAAATCCAAACGGTGTGGTTAAAATACTGCAAAATGCTTTCAAAGTAACAGAAAAAAATACTAATACAGAGTGATGTTTTTAAGTTGTGGTTTTGCTCCTCTATGGCTAATTCTAGTTGGTGTTGGTGGGATTGGGGAAATGTTTTGGGTGCTTGGCAACCAGCCTGCATTTGCAGTATTTTGCGATCATGTGGTCATGATCTATGATGTTTTGCAAAATCCACTGTTCTCTTCAGCAAAAACATCCCATAGCAACCAATGGATTCACTTAACAACTGTGGTGTTTGCCTAAACATGGTGGCCATTTTATGACTGCAGCATCCGCTTAATGACCACTGAAAAAAGGGTTGTAAAATTGGGTTGGCAACATGGGAAACCTACTTACAATCATCGCAACCTACGACCATAATAGGCAGGTTCTATTTTGGTCATAAGTCAAGGATCATATAACAGATGTCCATGCTTCCTGAATGTGAAGGAGGATCTTTATTCCCTCCCTATTTTTTCTTTTCCTTAAATCAGATTTGACATGTGATGTCAGCCCAAAGTTTTAGCTGTGTAGCTAAGACAAAGCTAGAACTCACGGTCTCCTAGTTTCTCACTTAGTGCCTTTAGCCACTATCTCAGACTGACAGTTTTTCCCTCATTGCTGTCATGAAATGCTTTTTTTATTGAGCTGATACTAAAGCTAGTCAACCTGGAGCGATATATTTAGTAACGTCCATTTTCAAATTTAAATGTGATTTTGACCCGAAAATGA
The DNA here is from genome assembly GCF_001527695.2 of Protobothrops mucrosquamatus. Taxonomy (NCBI): domain Eukaryota; kingdom Metazoa; phylum Chordata; class Lepidosauria; order Squamata; family Viperidae; genus Protobothrops; species Protobothrops mucrosquamatus. The sequence goes on along the minus strand of NW_015387969.1, from coordinate 59,167 downwards.
AATCTAAGGCTTTGGTTTGGTATGTAAGAGGCTGCTAAAATTCCATTGATTTTTATAGTATCCAAACAGCCTCGCTCTATTGCAGATTACAAATTATATGGAGGAGATGTATGGCATGTATAATCAGCAGTCTTTCAAAACTTGATTTTTTGTCATAAAATACACATCAAAATTGCTTTATAACAACAACAACAATTTCTCAAGGCTGTACTTAAAGCCTTGCATTAGCGTTTCTGAAAATCATATCAGACATAGATTCATAGTCATTAAATATATTAAAATAATCTTCCCTCACCCATATATACATTTTAATAGATTGCTGTTCTGCATGTTGATTTTCTGAAGGGTAATTTGTGATAGCATTCATAAATTATTCCATATTCTCTGACTGTTATGTGCCTAATACCAGAAGCTTACAAAAATGCTGAAAACAAACAAATCCCAAGGAAATGGGGCATACATTAGAAATTAAAAGCCAAAAGGTTCCCTCCCCCTTTATATTATTGTAACATTATGCATATGAATACAATTTGGCAGCTGAAAGCATGCAATCATATCATGGAAATCTCCAATCCTAGTATGGAGCTTATTATCATAATATTTCCATATTCATATATAAAAGGAACTATATACCAACTTTGAGTTTATTAAGAGGATAGGTTTTGACTGGCTGTTATTCTTTGCATTACTCATGCCCAGCAGTACAGTTCTGTGATGTTCAGTAAAAAAACAACAACCCCAACCTTTTTCATTCAATAAAAACCTATCAGCATCTGTTCTAAGCAGGTATAAGATTGAATCCTTAAGCTTTAGCACTAGTACTGACCTCTGAGCAAAAACAAATGTGGACAGACTATGAGTGTTGGTTAGTGTATATTGTGAATACTGAGTTTTTTCCCCGGACCTGCTCTGACATCTATGAAAAACACAATAAGGTCTGCAGAAAAATTCCTTGCCCTCTCTTCAGGCAAGGTGTAAGTTTTATTCTGCCCGTCAGTAGCAACAACAACAATAGCAGCAATGCTTCTCTCAGATAAATTTACAGGCTTCTACACTTCAAGTTGCTATCTTTTTTTTTATTTTTTATTTAATTTGATTTATATGCCGCCCTTCTCCCGACGGGACTCAGGGCGGCGCACAACATATTTAAAACAAAACATAAATACATTCCCCCCCCGATAAAACCGAATTAGATCAAATTTTAAAGTTGTGTCTCTGTCGAATTGCTAAAAAATAAACCCCATATAAAATCCTCCCTAGGTCAGGTCCGCTTGCTGGAAANCGATCGACCATTTCACGGGGGTCGCCAAGCAAGGCTGTCCGCCATTTTTTCCCCCTTTTCCGGCGGGTGCCTTACCTCCCTTGAGCTGGGCCAGCTGGTGGTCGGCCTGCTCCGTCTCTGCCGCTTGCCAGCTACGCCTCGGCCGGCGCAGGGGGCGGAACCACGCATGCGCGGCGCTCCCGGGCAGGGAAAGTCCTCGGCCTACGACTGGTTGGGTAGTCCTCGACTTACGACCAGTTTAGTCCTCGACTTACGACCGGTTTAGTCCTCGACTTACGACCAGTTTAGTCCTCGACTTACGACCGGTTGGGGTTCGCGGCATTAAAAAGGTTGAGAACCACTGCACTAGACTTTGCAGGATTGATGCTAACAGATCTCCTCCTCCTCCTCCTTCTCTTCCCTGAGTTAAGGGAGGCTAAGCCTACAGTATTTTACATTTGCACTACAATAGTTAATTCGTTTTTCTATTTCAAAATTGTAGGAATCCATAATTCAGGAGGAAGCACAACAAAATCCAGAAGCCATATAGGCAGCCTCTACAGATTGCCTCTATCCTTTACATAACAATCGGTTCCTGAGGTATTCAAAAAGTGTTCAAAAAGACATCTCAGAAGCTTCAGGATCTCACGTTATGGGAGTGTTGAATTCTTTTCTGTGGAAACTGCATTTATTCACATTCAACACTGTCATACGTTGAGGAAAAACATGTAGCTTAAAACATTTAATGAAAACCCATCAGGAAAACTCAAGGTATTTGATAGCTCACAAGCATACATTTACAACACATTTGTTGCAATGTCTGTTGGAATCACTTTAAGTGGAAAAACTAAATTATTTTTTTCCAGACCTTATAGGAAATTGGGAGGTATATGGAAGCAGTCTCCCAGGCATCCTAGTCTTTCTCCCATAGTGACTGAGAAAATCTAAAGTAAAGGGTAAAAATTTCTCCAAGCTTTTAAATATTTTTTCGAAAACAAATGGAAGTCAGTTTAGATTCACAACTTGTCATTTGTCTACAAAGTTGAATGGAGATTTAATGCCAAAAAATATTTCAGTACAGAACAATCTGTGAATTTGTACCAAATACATTTAAGGGAGAAATGATTTTGTATATATTGTTGGCCATGATTCAAAACTGAAATTAAAAAGCTTGAAGAAGTAAAAGAAAACCTGTCAGGCAGTGAAATTCTGCAGACAGGTATATTAAAGAATTATCTTAGTGTTATAAGTGCCCACTTTTTGAAATACTCTTTTATTCTTATGGCATGGATGTTACACTAGAAAAAAGTCTAGAATAGCATATAGCATATATATGGAAATGCATATAGAGGGACTATAGAGAGTTCGCATGATCAAGTTAATCTTTTCCTAATGTTTAGAACCAACAATAAATGGTAGCTTAAATTATACAAGTCCAAAAGAACTTCATTATGAAAAAACAAGTCAGATATAAGTTTTTATTTAATTGTTAAGAGTAAAATTTTGTACATGGCTTATATCTGAGGTTTGGGTTCCCTTAAAGTAAAGGTTCTAAACTCTTCAACTATGTTTTTTTTTTTAAAAAAGTATATACATCTTTTAGCTAATTTTATATCTGATTTGAGTAACAGTTGAATATAACAGTTTTTAAAGTGCTGAAGTGTTAACGACCATGAAATTATGTTTATACAGTATTCATTTAATTGAACTGATATGTAAAGATAAAAAAGTGAGATGTTTCCTCCAGTTGAATTGTTTACACTTTCCTTTAATATTACTTGGTAAACTTTTTGTAATTTGTAAATATGGTTCCTTTTGTTTCTTTGTCTTTTTGTTTTTTTAAATATTTTAAATAGAAGCAAAAAATATACAAATATTTTTAAAATAGCTAGCTGCTTTATTAAAAGCAAAACATAATGAGTGCAGTAATTCATTAGTCAATGGAGATAAAAAAGGATCCTTCATATAAAGCAGGCATGTCAAACTCGCGACGTCACGTGACGTTGCACGACGTATCGGAGCTTTTTCGCCATTGCCGGCAATGGGGTGGGCATGGCTCTGGTATGATGAAACTGGCCCGCGGGCCGGCAGTTTGACACCCCTGATATAAAGAAATCAAAGAAATAATTGATCCTGCAAACATTTAAGCACACGCAATCACAGACACAGAGGTGCCTGGCTCCCACTTGGCTAGGTTTCACTAGACATTATTATCTGACACAATGTAAAGAAAAGAAAGAAAAGTATGCAATTCAACATCCGTTCTGTTTATCCGAGTCATTCTTTGTATGTTTAAAGACTGAATACTCATACAAACAGTGTGGGATGGCTGAGGCTGTCTACTAAAGAACCTCTAAACAGTCTCAACACCTCATGCCAGTAATTTAATTTCCTCTTTTATTTGTTCTGAAATGAAAATTTTCTGGATAGGCTTTCTGGTGCTCTTTACTAGGTGTCTTTCAGAGGTACCAATGACAGGCTTTCAGAAAGAGGAGAAGATTGAAATGGAAAGTGGGAATTTCAAATAACCTCTGCTTTGTTATGATAGAAGTAATACATGTGTGATAATCAAACAGAGAAAAAAAGAGGGAAAGAGGGAAAGAAAGCAAAGAAATGGCAGCCTATATAGGAGCAGCAAATCTATATAAAGAGATACATTTTTAAAAAAAATATTGACATATGAACAAAGTTGTTATGATTCATGAACCATGGATTAATCGTTTAATGTCAGGTGCAAAGAACCAGGAACAGCTGCTGAGGTCAAAGCACTGAAGAGTTTATTATTGCTACCTATATACTAGAATCTGCTCAACTAACAGTCAAAGCCAAATTAGCACTAGATAAGGGTCAATGGAGTTCATGGGGCTCTGGATTTGGGTCTCTTGCGGCTATGCAATGATTCCAAACTGATGATACATTTAAACCCACCTGTCAGCTCAGCCTGCTCATCTACTATATTTAATCAATTATAGTTAAAACCAAGAATTCCATACATCAGCCCTTGTTGTGGTTCCTTTCAAACAATGCATTGGTATGGCTGTGAATCTAAAGCAGGGGTGTCAAACTGCTGGCCCACGCGCCGGATGTGTCATGCGGAAGCCGCACCCACCCCATTGCCGGCAATGGCAAAACTGTCCTGATACGTTGCGTGATGTCACGTGACATCACGAGTTTGACATGTCTGATCTAAAGAGATGTAGGTTTTATTTTGTTGTGACTCTACCAAATATTGGGTAGCCCTTACTGAGTAGCACAACAGAAATAGTCCTTTTGTATGTCGTAATCAAATGTCCTATGACAGATAAAATGGTCTCATCGAACATGACTGATTTCAGACTATTATATGGATAAATCCCATGAAAATCCCACCTGTGTACTGGATCAAAGTTTTCTAAAGAAAGGGCACTTTGGGGTTTTGTGTGGATGAGGGGAAAATTGATCTGGATGAAATGGCAAACCAACCTACTATCATCTGCTCTCTTGCAAACTCTCTCCCTCCTGATGATTAATATGTCAGTATCACCACTTCTTTCAAAGGCACATTTCCTAAAAAGAATTTATATGCCTTTATATGTAGCTTGTATGATTATCTTTATGGTTTTCCATTCATGTGTGTTTAATATATTTATATTTGTTTATAAAATTTCCAAAGCATAAGCTGCTTTTGTATGCCCTTTTCTCAGATGAATAATGTTTTTAACAGCGAACAATGGACACCAGCAGTTTCTCTTTGCTTGCATGAGAAGTCCATTGAGATGGATCAAATACTTTCATTTAAAAAAGAAATTTCTAATAGGTACTTTTAACACAGCCTCTTTTGACAGACAGCAACAACCGTCACACTGGCTGTCAGTCTGAAGACTTTTGAACAAACCGCCTCTGCATGATATTATAACAAAGACTACATTAAATAGGAAAGAGTAGCAGAGGAATATATTCCATTTTAGTTGCCAGTAAATCATATATATCCCTAAAATTTTAATGTACCAATTTCTTTCAAATACAGACCAAAAATGTGTTGTTAATCTTCTGTCTAAAAATAACCTAAATAAAAAGAAGGGTACATTTGTATCAACTTTGTGATCTGAGCCACATTTTTTTTCTTTAAATATCAATGAATGATTATGCCAAAATATTTAATTCATATGACACTATGAGCTTGCTGTTAGTTGTTGCCATTTGTTTGCCTACTAATTTTATTCTATGTAAAATTTGAAGACAATTTGAGGATAGGCTTAGACAGAACACCCATCAGGAAAAGAGACATATCACTCTTTAATAAATATATATGGAGATTTTCAGTCATCTAAGTCATGGTTGTTCCGAAAATGCTTTTTCAAAAGGCAAGTGGACTTTGTTTTTCCTTAAAGACATTTTGCTTCTTGTCCAAGAAGCTTCTTCAGTTCTGATTGAATGGTGGAGAATGGAAGGACTTATATTCCTTGCGGTCTTCTGGTCATTAGTACTCTCTCTGAGACTTACTGAGGCCACTTGGAGGTTTATCTGTGCCCTCAAGGTCACCTGAATAGTGCAAATGGGTGTGGGACCTTCTTGGAACTGCTGAAAGGGCTGTATTGTAAACAGGAGATAGGTGATGTTGTATCCCTCCTCCTCTGTTCAATTTTAATGTAGATGGCCTCTTTGATCCCTCTTTCAAACCAGTGGTCCTCACTGTCCAGAATATGGACGGATGATATTGCAATGGAATATCGTTCCATTCTCCAACATTCAGTAAGAACTACAGAAGCTTCTTGGATGAGAAGTGAAATGTCTTCAAGAAAAACAAAGAAAGTCCAATTGCTTTTTAAAAAGTACCTTTGAGATTCTTTAGATATTGTTTAGTGCAGTTGGTAATATTTCTGACATCTTTCCCCAATCTGTTGATGGATTTTTATAGAGTTGGGGAAAAAAAATATCAGAATTTTATTTTTAGTTTCTGAAGCATTTTTGTATGCCTCTTGGTATATACCAACTACTAGCCATTATCACATAATAATGCCTGAAATTCTCAAGTCTAGATAGATAGGTAGAGGCAATAAACATGATATTTCATTTATATATCTGTTGGTAGCTGCAGGCAAATGAGGTCCCTTGAACAGCTTAAGTGGAATGCAGCTCCTATTATTTCTCCTGGAAGTTAAGTTGCCACACTGAAAGACGACTATCTCTTGTATGTTGGAAGAAGAGCCTCCAGCAAAGTTTTATGGACAAGCTATAAAACCTTAGAAATAGATACAATTGCAAGACATTAACTCAAGGGAGGCAATTGCTGATGCTGTTACACTGCCAAAAACTGAAACTTAGAAGAGAAGAAAAAAAAATCACATGAATAGGAAGTAGAAGCATATCCCCCTCTCCTTTTTCTCTTTTGCAACCTAAAGAAGATTGCATCTTGTTGGAACATACATATTCATGTAGGGAACATCTTATCAGAATTCTGCAAGGCGGAAGAGAAGGCCTTCAGGGACATGCAATTAGAACAATGTTACTTAATGTGGTGATTAATTATTTACCAAATTACATTGACAGAAATCTAGAGGTCTGTCTATTTGCACATAATGTGTGGGTTTTTTTGAAAGTGACATTATTATTATTGGAGCAGCAATGACTGGGATGTACGGCAGTGCCACAAAATAAAAGGTGAATAAATAGCCAATTAGTGTCTGGCAGAGCCAGGATAAATGCACAGAGTAATTATCCTATAATAAAAGAGGGAAGCCCTAGTATAGAAGACTGTAGCATTACAACAAGGAGTTGTTGTTCTTTCTCCCCCCCCCCAAAGGTAACAAATGTTAGCATTTGTCAAGGAGCTTTCAGTAAATAATACTTCAACACTATTACATTAGCTCTTCAACCTTAATGAACTTGGTGTGCCAAATACCATTTTCATATATCACAGAATTGTTTTCAGATATTTCAAGGGCAAGTTTACACGACAAAAGGATTTGCTATTTTAACACCATAATTATAATCTAGTTATTGATTGCTGACTGACCTATGATTCACGCTGCAAACCACAAAGTGGCAGAAAAGAATATCATGCTGCCAGCAAAGAAGAAAAGGGCTGTTTTGGCTGAAGCTTCTCCAAGAGCCGATACAAGATAATGCAACAATTAAGATGCAAACTGCAAATTAAGACAACTTTCAACAAGGAAAATGAATTTATGACTATTATCCTGATCCAGCTAATATAAAGCTGCTTTACCCTATATACATACATACTTATTTCAGCAGTTTAGATGTTTTTGTTTGTGTTGCAGGATGTGGGCTAGACGTTTGCTTCTGAGATTGATTAAAGACAAAACAAAAAATATACCTAGCAGGGTCAATGTATAAACTGATTTCCCATGACTTCACCATTCATTTATTTTCTGTCGTGAGCATGCTTTCCTGACGTTAAAATATTATTTTCTGCCTATTAATGCTTCACATGCATAGATTTCGAAGAAAAAAATTATCTGATCGTGGCAAAAACAATCATTGCATTTGTTTTCAGTCTAGACATGAAATCTATAAAACTGTGATTCTGAGACTGTCTGAGAAAATTGCACCAATACACGACTTTAGTTTTTCTTCCAAGAAAAGAAGGAAGCCAATTCTGATAGATAAGTTTTCTTGAAAACTAAGAACAGTAATGCAAATATTAAAGTCTAAATATTTCCATTCTAGAAAGGAACATGCTGAAATAAACTGGCTCCAGATTGGCAAAGGAATGAGACAAGGCTGCATTCTCTGCCTTATTGATTCAACCTTTGTGCTGAATATGTAAGGAAAGCTGAATTGGAAGAAGATGAGCATGGATTTAAAACTGAAGGGAGAAATGTAAAAAAAATCTGCTCTATGCTGATAATATTACAGATAGCTGCCCATTAGGGTGATAACTCACAATGTTTGTAAAGTAAGTGGTCCATGTAACCAGCATGATTATATGTTGTTTTTTTGTGGCGGTTTTTAAGAAACACAACGGTTGTTAAGTAAACACTGTGATAGTTAAATGAACCCATTGTTTGCCAAAACCTGGAATTAGATGAAAGTTTTCAGCAAAAACATAAATTGTGGTCATGCGACCATGGAATGCTGCAAATTTTGGGCTGAAATACAGTCACATCAATGGGGGGGGGGAAGCTGTTGGAACTTTGGGACTGGATCATAAATGCCTTTTGGGGGAGGGGGTTTCCACTGTAACTTTGAAGAGTTGCTAAGAGACTGATTATAATTCCAGGATTACTTATATATGACAGCCAAAAATACAAAGGATTTGCAAGGTCTGTTGCAACTTCTGACACCTGCCCTTCAGAATAAAGTTGGCTGGATTTGCCATCATTTTGCTTCTTATTTATTTCTTTTGATGATTGTGTTTTGTTTTTCTTGTTACGTTATTAGCTGTCTGGAATTGTTTGGAGTCAGGCAGTGCCTAAGTAAATTATTAAAATTAATTGTTAAATTAAATAAATTAAATTATTTCATGCCTGTAAAGCTAGTATATATTTTTTTGAAAATGGCAATAATATTGAGACCGAAAAAATTCATGCTTGAGGATGGGAAAGAAACAAAATATGATAAAGATTTCCCATTATAATTAAATAAATCTCATAGCAGCAGCCTTATACAAATAAGTGCTTTAAGCTTGTATAATATTGAGAAGGCCAAAAGCTCTATTGAGTAGTTTGTCTTTTCTCCTTTCCAGATGACTGTCATACTGGAGGCTTACATAAAAACTGCTACCCAGAACTCCTTAATCTTAAAGCAATGCGGGATTAGCAGGAGTTTCTCCCTAATTAATCCACTGGATAGCCAGTTCTGATTATATCCTCTTTGTCTAGGAACTATCCACACAACACAAAAGATGAAACAACACAAAAGATGAAACAACATATTCTTCTTTTGGCTGAGATTTAATGACATGCTACAATAATATTTTGATTCTGATTAAAATGTAGTATTACATGGTAGATCTTTTTGGCCAGTTTTTATTTTCTTCTCTTCTCTTTTTTGTTTTGAACTTTTTCTAAATGTAAGGAATGTTTATTTTAGCTATCTAGGGCAGTGATGGCGAACCTTTTAGAGACCGAGTGCCCAAAAACTGCCCCCCCAATCCACCTCCCTGCCCCGCCCCCACTCTGCCTCCCATCCCCCGCCCCGCCTGCCCACAGGACCACTCACCGCCTCCACGGCCCGCCGCAGATTGCCCAGGCAGCCCAGCATTGCTATGGTGGCCACACCCTCTGCCCACGCCCTGTAGCATCAACTGCATGATGGGGTGTGAGGGCAGAGTCTTGTCTATGCTGCCTGGCTGCCATGTCCTTGTTTGCACTGCTCCGTGTGGGCCATGCTCGGGGGCGACTCTACTCCAGGGGGGCTGCTGGAGAGGAGGGGGGCACAGGGGGAGGCGAGGCTGGGGCAATGGCACGTGTGCCCACAGAGAGGGCTCCGAGTGCCGCCTCTGGCACCCGTGCCATAGGTTCACCACCACTGATCTAGGGTATCTTATTATTTTATCTTCCAATTTTTTTAAAAAAATTGTAGTAAATAATTCTTTAATATTCAAAAATTCATAAATCTGAAATGATCAAGAGATTAATGTTTAATGGATTATGTGGCAGATTATTTATTCAGACTACCTACAACAAACTACCCATAGTCCACCTATGATCGTAATTGAACCTGGAATTTTAGTTGTAAGTCCTTGTGGTTGTTAAGTCAAGGAATCATGTGATCACATTTAAAGTTATGATTATTTTTAATGACATTCGTTAAATAAACACTATGATCATTAAATGAATCTGTTTTCCTCAGTGGGCACTTGTGCTGGAAATCAGAAATAAATTCTGGAATTGAGCAAAAAAAAATTACAGAACTTGGTCATGTGACTATGGGATGTTGCAAACACCCAAAATGTGATCACATCACCAAGGAACGACATCGTAATTTCAAAAATGAGTCTTAAGTACTGTAGCTCTGGGGAGGTCTGTCATAACTTTGAACAGCTGCTAAGCAGGTGGTCATAAGTCAAGGACTACATGTATAAACCTTTCTGACGATTAAATTGCAAATATTTGTTAACCAGAAAACCATAAATATATAGCAGAGTTAATCAAACCTCCTTGTGAAATTTCCTTTGAGAATGTAATTCTCAAAGGAAATGATTTGAATGATGCAATTGAAGAGAGTTCTCTAAAGTAGATAATAGATAGTAACATAGTCTGTGTCATTACTGCAGTAGGAAAGGTCATATTAAAGGGGAATCCAGACTTTACAGTGCTAAGATCCATGTAAAAGAGTGAGAGAGATATAATGAGATCAAGTGGCCTAAAAGAAAAGTCAAGTCTTTGCATGGACTGTGCAAAGAAATAATATTCTATTAGCAAATAAATGCTTACTTGAAATTAGACATGATCAGAATTTGAAAAGGAAAACAGATTTTTGCTGATACATCAATTCAATACAGGTAGTCTTTGACTTACAATTGAACCCAAAATTTATGTTGCTAAGCAATACATTTGTTATTGAGCCTTTATTTTACAATCTTTCTTGTCCCGATTGTTAAGTGAATCAGTGCAGTTGTTAAGTTAGTGACACAGTTTTTAATTGAAGTTGGCTTTCCCATTGACTTTGTTTGTCAGAAGGTTGCAGAAGGTGATCACATGACCCCAGGACACTGGAATCATAATAGATATGAGTCAATTGCCAAGCATCTGAATTTTGATCACATGACCATGGTCGTTAAGTGTGAAAAATAGTCATAAGTCACTGTAATGTATATAAGCCATTGTAACATAATAATAATAATAATAATAATAATAATAATAATAATAATAATGATGATGATGATGATGATGATGATGATGATGATGATGATGATGATGTTGGAAGGGACCTTGGAGGTCATCTAGTCCAATCCCCTGCTCAGGCAGGAAACCTTATACCATTTCAGACAAATGGCTGTCCAGTCTCTTCTTAAAAACTTCCAGTGTTGGAGCATTCACCACTTCTGGAGGCAGGTTGTTCCACTGGTTAATTGTTCTAACTGTCAGGAAGTTTCTCCTTAGTTCTAGGTTGTTTCTCTCCTTGATTAGTTTTCATCCGTTGCTTCTTATCCTGCCTTCAGGTGCTTTGGAGAATAGCTTGACTCCCTTTTCTTTGTGGCAGCCCCTGAGATACTGGAGCACTGCTATCATGTCACCCCTCATCCTTCTCTTCATTAGACTAGACATTCCCAATTCCAGCAATCGTTCGTTATATGTTTTAGCCTCCAGTCCTCTAATCATCTTTGTTGCTCTTCTCTGTACTTTTTCTAGAGTCTCAACATCTTTTTTTACATTGTGGTGAACAAAACTTTGAACTGCGGTAAATCAAGGACTACCTGTATATTGATAGGAAAAAAGGGCAGAACCTGGGGGCAGAGTTAATAGAGGGATCAGCCTAGAATCCTTACATAGTCACGGGAAGGACCCTTATCTAACTCTAAGCAGGTGCTAATTGCTAGTGGAATAGATTCCTGTGCACAGGCTGTTTTGCAATAACTCAGTTTAATTGGATCTTTACATGTGGACCTGTCTTTTTCGCCTGACATTATCTCCAATAAAGATGCGGTTGTTAAGTCTTAATAAATCTTATTAAGGAAAAGTTAACTTAGCAAATGGGGTGTCAATAGATGTGAAAGGAAAAGATAGTTTGCAGCTGACATGCTTGATAAACCATAATGAAAAAAGGAATATTTCAAGAAGCCTATCACAAACCCAAACTGGATGCAAATTATATAAATCTATATTATGTTATACAATTTGGCTGTAAAATTGAGCTTAAAATAGTCTTTGAACTGTTACAAAAGAACATCAAGTAATGTTGAATGGAAAGCACAATAATGCTACTGTGCTGGACTTATGCTACCTAAAGCAAAAAATAGTACAATAGGATGCAAGCATAATAATAATCTGCATAATGACACAGAAAATTTGGCCACAGAGATGAACCTGTTAGAGTCCCATGCGAATCAAAACAAAGGACAAAAAGAACAAAATTAAAAACCAACTACTTTGGAACATTTATAGATGCACCATCAACTTATACTTATCTCTTAACCAATAAGGGCAAAATGTTTGAGAAACTCAAACTGTATCATGTTTTGTAACAAACAAGTTCAATCACAAAATAAACAAAAAATAGGATCTGATAATGGAAGGAGAAATTAAATTGCAGAATTCAATTTGAAGTAATACTGGGCTATCATCAAAGAACAAAAAATCATTAGATTTTGGACTTAACTAGAAAAACAAATGCACATAGCACTGCTTATTTTAACGAAGGAGAAACAGAAACCCATGATCTGTGATATTTAGATTTTATGGCAAACTACTTAGTTTTACCAGCAACACAGGATCAACCATGAATCTCTATTTTTATTAGCTGAATTGTGTGGCCATTTGCTTTGACCTGACTAGAGAAATAGACTGGGAGTGTGCTGGGTCCAAATTCAACTGTAAATTAATTCTCCAACAATTTGAGAGACAGGAATTTCTTCCACACAGATCATTCTTCCCTAAAAGCAAATACAGTAAGTATGGCAGACTTGGCTAGAGCGCTCAGCTGCCTTGGCATGAAAAGTCTTGTGCAAAAGACAAACAGACAATGCTGGAAATCTTGTTTCCTGTGACTCCCTTCCAGCTGTTAATCTTTGGCAATTATATCTGTTCTTCTAAATCTCTTAAGACTTTTTCTAGTGTTTTCGATTCCAAATTGTATTTTGACCAACTCAGTTTCTTTCACTTTGCTGTAAATGCTATTTAAATCTTGACACTCACTTGTAAGATTATGTTTCTGGTGGCTCACTTTAGAAAAAAAGGCACCATATTTTATACATTACTCAAAAGTAGGAATTTCAAAACAGGGTCCAAAGAAGGATGTTAGTTTTTGTTATTGTGGCATCTATATTTTGTTTAGAAATACAGTTTGCAAATGTTTACTTTCTTGGCTGGAGGGGGTCTTTCTGTCTCTTTCAATTAAGGCCACAATTAATAACAATTTCAATCACAGTGTTATATTTACTAGTATGGGAAGAATCCAGAGAAAGAAATATTTTGGGAAATATTAAAAAGGCAGAATATATTATCCTAAGGAATAATGGAGAAAATCTTAAAGGCAGAAAAGCAAGCCCAGTTTTCTTAAAAGCAGAAACTAGGCAGAGGCCAGCTTTTAGAAATGCAAATTCAATAATCCATTCAGGAAGGTTGGGGCCAAGAAGCTAGAAGCTATGAGATTAGGAAGACCTTTAAAATCTACATATCCCACCCAAACTCTAAAAGACATGATCTTTGGGGACATAATAGGATTAACCCATCAATACCAAAAGGGCACACTCAGACTTAGGTCAAAGTACATGACCCAGGAAATACAAAGCCTCAAACAGGAACAGGAAACAACCTCAAAAGCTCAAGTATAAAAATCCACCACTCCCAGCAACATGAGGTCAGCTCCCCCAGAGCCATCTTTCTGTCTGGCTCTGCTCTTTAATAAACCACAACCTTCTTTCTAAAGCAGTCTCCATTTTGTTTATTCTCAGCTTGGACTGGACCCTGATGAAGATTTTTCTTTCAACACTGGAATGCTCAAGTTGCAAAATAGGCAACTTTTCGAGGAGCTAGAAAACGGTTATTTTGAAGAATCATTTCTGCTCACATGCCAAAATCTATAGCTATAGAATTGAACTTTACTAACAGAAATAAAAAGCATTTTACAGAGTAAAAGAGGAACTTAGCACTCTTTTGCTTCTTTGAACTTGCTGCTTGAAAAGCCTTCATTTGGACACCAGTCTCAAAAACCCGAGTAGAGATTTATATGCAAAGGTGGGATTAAATTGATCTGGCACATAGAGAGCAGTAACAAAGCTTAATATAAAGCTCTTTGACATCAATGGGATTTGTCCCTGACCCTTACAGAAGATCTTGCATGTTATAATGAATTGTCAGAACCTCAATAGCTGATAATCGTGATTTGATTAGAGCTAGATTTACCTTCTCTGATTGTATCTCACTTCTTTAACCTAAAAGATATCCACATTTAAGTGTATGGCTTTTCTTGCTAACCTGAGGAGGTTATTTGGCTATTTATGGAGTATTTCAACAATTTAGCAAATATGCTAAACTTTATTTTTATTGTAATTCTACATCCAAAATTGATATATGTTATTTGCAGCATAAATACTTTGGTTAAAAAGCAAATACAAATTTCTAAGAAATACAAATTACAAATGTGACTTTGAAGACCATAAAAACAATAAAAACTCATAAAGTACTTTCACATATGAAATCCTAATTTGCACAACTAATTTCCACAGTCTCATTTTTTAAATTAAGCAATATAAAAAAATCTTTCTTCCTTTATATTGTTTCCCCAGTTAGGTTGTGCAACATCCAAGATTCTTTTAGAGTAATGTTCATTATGCTGCAGCTTTTTCATGACAGTTGTTACTGCCTGGATTGACACTTGTATGATGTATCTTTAATTCTGTTTTCAAAAATGAAATGAATCAAGCAGAAGGCGCTGTTGGAAAGCATTCTGAAGAGAAGAGAAAGTTAGGTGACAGCTATGAAAGCTAGCAGTCTCTCTCTTTGTCAGTGAATTGCTGCAAAAATAAAATTTAAAGGATTTTATTGCTCTGGCTCCCAGATGTAACTTTCACAATGTAAATGGGGACAATCAACCACAGAGACATCTTATCCCAAATATAAATCACTAGAAACATAGGAATGTCAACCTCTTGCTGCATAATGGGACTACCCGTGCAGTAAAGCATTCAGAACACTAAAATTAAGATGTTGCAGAACATGTTACTAAAATATGCCTAATATACAACGCTAAATTGTAGACCACATGGAAAAAAATGGCTGTCATAAAGGAAGTAGAGCAAAAGCAAATATTTTCCCAATCACTTGTAGTGTAGTTATAGCATTAAGGGTAACGATTCATTCACAAGCTCCTGTTCCACATGATTATATAAAAAGGGCCCCTCCTATTTCCTCTAGCTTTCAGCCATGCTGTAATTGAAAGACCCAAGGTTACGAAAGGCTACCTTTTGCTTCATTGCATGCCTTGTGTTTGCAGGACTGAAATCCTTGTAGATAATGTCATTTGCTGGTCTACTTCATTCATTTTACAATGACTGAGTTCTGTATCTTTGTAGTCAAACACAACCATCAAAGGTTTTTAATTCCAATAGAAAAAATTCCATTCCGTTATAAAAATGTGCTGACAGAGTGGCTAAGCAAACATGATTCAAGAACTGCATGCAGTTCCTAATATTCTGAGGTCATACTTACCACAGCATGATAGTAAAAGGGTCATGTGTCAGTGGTGTAAAATGTTTTATTGTTGTATATAAAATAAACAATTGGAATGGAAACAATTTGCCATCTATCCATAAGGTCTCCAACATGTTGGCCACACCCAATCTGGTACTGTCCTCATATCACCAGATGACAATCCATTATCTTTAGAAGTTTGAACTGTTGCTCAACTCTCCCATATAATAGCTATAAGAACTTTGGAATCATCTTTATATCGAAGTTATTTGTAACTACTTATACATCCTTGGTAATCTCAATCTGAGAGCATCACGCAAACAGAAAAAGACTATTTCAGATGATCAACTTCCATCTAGCTTCTCATGTCACAGTATCTTCAATATGCAATTTCCCTACATGATTTGTCCCATTCTGCACAATCATTCAATTTCAACCACACATTCCTGGACAAAAAACATATGTATCCAAAACTCTGTCTCTGCTTTACTGTAGAACTGAGATTTTGGTAAGATTCTTAAGAGTAAAGAAATATTTCCAAAATGTTACATTGCTAGAGTCCATAAGAGAGCAAAGATGACTACATGTTTTTAATACTTCTATAGTATTGGTCATGAACTGTACCTATGATTACATTTATCTATTTCTTGCATATATATTTGTGTAACATGGACCACATAAAAAGGAAAGGAAGAGAAAAAAACTTAAATTGCATGAAGCAGTTTGAATAATTGATTGAATTACTCCATCAAAACAGATTAACAGCTTGTTAAAATGGTAACCAAATTATGTGACTATGAAATGTTTGGTAGTTTTTCAAAATGCTTCTGACATGAGTAGTTGTCCAATGGCACCTCATTAAATATTCTGCCTATCAGAAGTTTTCTGGGTTAGGACTTCATTCGCTTTCTCAACTCTTAACATTTTTAATATGGCCAGCCTTATTTTTTCATCATTGTGCTAGTGGAGCATCATATCTTTAAGCTGGCCTGGCTGTCATAAAAATAGTTCCAACCAACTCCTAAGCACTGTAAATATGCTTAAGTATAAACTCTTGAATTAAAATTTCTTTTAAAATTCTGCAAGTCTATGAAGACCACCTTTTCTGTGCCAGCCTATTTCTCCATCTATCTTGAAGGCATTGTATCACCCTGTGCCAATCTGTTTCTGCTAATTAACAAAAGAGTAAGCCCCAAATCTTACACAACCAAATTCTGTCAGTGGTGGAGTCCTTCCAAGGAGGACCATACTTGCCAACTAATACTATAAAAAGCAAAACAAAAATCCAAACCAGAGATCAGATTCAACAAAGCTCTATTAACTCGTAAGGGCAAGTCAAAAGCCATGATTCCTAATTCTGTTCAGAAGAGGCTGAGTTTTGCCAATGTGCCATACTGGAGCTTCTGTTGAGGGCTTCTTCCCAGGAAAGATCAAGCACTGATTTTCACAGGCTGAGTATGTATCCCAACTACAGATATCTACTGAAGTATATCCCTGTATTAGTTTGCATTTATTTAGCCATATATCTAGGGATTCTGTATGAATATACACATAAAAAAGAAAAAATTCACACCTTATATACAACTTTTCATAATACATGTACTTTCCTGCTCATTTTGTATTGACTTTTTTTTAGTACAAAGAATGAACTCATGAATGAAAGCAAATCTGAATCGATAATCGGGATCAGATGTTCAGTCTTCCAAGCGTTGAGTCTTGTGCTGTTTCTGCAGTTCTTTTGGGAGTGGAAAAGGTTTTCAGTTCTATGCATCATAAGTTTCCCTTTATCAACACAAAATCTCTATCCAAATTCTAGCTTTTTCAGCTGTTGTCAGAACACTGATATTGCATAACCATAATCTCCAGTTTTCATACCTCAATTAATCAACTTTTAGAAATGGATATACGTATCTGCATTTTGTCACTATCCAAACCCAGATGGAGGGGAAGATCCACTAATTTTTATGAACCTATGCCTGTCCTCCCAAGGGCCAAATGGTTTCAGTCACAGAGTCATTGATGGGTGGCAAATACATTTCATAATAAAATAAAAAATAAATTAAAAATGAAAAAAGTAAGCCATTTATTACATGCTGAAAGTGTTATATAAATATTTCCTTTTTATTATTTGATTTCCTCTACAAAATATTTTAAATTTTGCATTTCTATGTGCTTTAAAATCTTTACTTGCTTAACTCTTCTATCTGAGATAATTCCATAATAATTCTTTCTATCTTACATGTCTTAGAGCTTAGTTCTGAGCAAACTAGGGCCTTTCAGTGTTTAAATTTCAATTTCCAAAATTGTTGACAGATCCTTATAGTAACTGCATTGCAAAAATATGTATAATACAAAATGATCAGCCATATTTATCTCTATATGGCCAGCAGATATATATGAAAGAATGGTGCTGGTGAGATATATGTGAGATAATGCCAACTCTTTCAATCACAGTAGGTTTCACAAGTAACAAGAGATGTCACTGGAGAATTAAACACAGATGTTCTTGCCAGGTTTACCATGACATCCTTTGATGTCTCTACATGCAGGCTCTAAATGCAGTTTCTACACATTGATCAAGTCAGCCTTCACTAAACTTCAGCAATTATATTGTGAAGGTGACCAACTGTCCTCCTTTAGGGAGGACAGTCCTCCTTTTGTGCGTTCTGTCCTCCCTCGAAAAGTGTCCTCCTACATGTCCTCCTTTTCGATATTTGAAGACTAATCTGCAGGACTCTTTTTTTCTCAGAACGGCGTTCCGGCACCTTTTTTTGATGTTTTTTTTCAACTTTTGCAAGAGCTGTGCTACTCCTGCTATTGGCTTTCGAAAGCCAATAGGAATTGCTGCTGAGCGCACCAAAACACCCGGCCGGCAAACTTTGCACATGTAAGTTGTCTGCAGCGAAGGCAAATTGGCAGGAACTTTGCACCCCTCCCTGCTACCCAACTGCACCATCTCCTAGTTAGTCCCGAAGATACCTGGAGGAGACTGGAGCGGCGACGCCACAGTCACTTTCTCTTGATCTTCGGCCCTGCTAGGGCAATAATGGCTGCAGGCGCAAGAGGCAGGGGCAGCGGGGCTGCTGCGGGAGGGGGTGTGAGCGGCAGCAGTGGCCGGCTGCCCCCTGTGCTGTGGGAGCTGCGGGGCCTGCTCTACATGGGGCTGCACAGGGTGGGTGGTGGTGCTGGCACGGCGGCTGCAGGCAGGGTGTGTTGACGGCGGGCTGCCCCCCGGGGCTGGAGCCGGCACAGCTGGTGCTTTGGGAGCTGTGAGGCCCACTCTATGACAGGGCAGCAGTGCTGGTGGGGCGGCTGCGGGCAGGGGCGTGGCATGTAAGCATAATTACAATATAAAATGTTATTGTTACAAATGTTTTTATTATGCATTTATCATATTGTAGTGTATTCTGTATTATTGTTGCAATGAATAAAATGTTTCTTTTATTTACGATATTTTTTTCTTCAATTTATTTGTGTCCTTTTCATTGTAAAAAAGTTGGTCACCTTAATATTGTACGTGTTCCTGAACTATTCCATCAGTGTGTCATGTTTGATACATAATAGGTATCAGGTTAATTACTGTGAAATACTTTATCAATAAGCTCTGTTCTTTCCCTGGAACTCTTAAACCAACTGACCAACTACTAGTCTTAATATGTTATCTACAGATAACTGTAAAATAATCTCCTAATGTGCATTTGTGCAAAAACAGTTTTAACATTAACAAATAACAACACTGAAAAGCTTATTTGAGAAGGCCCTAGTTCAAAATAATTATATGCTTCTGCAACTTAGCAATGCCATCCTTTTAAAAAATGTTTCCCTAGTGCTAAAATGTCAGAAATAAAGATTTTGTTCCATCTGGTGGTTGTTGAACCACAATACATAAAAATGCTTCTTCATCATTAAACTGTTAAAAGGAAAGAGTGCTTTGTGCTTCAGAGGTTGAATTTAAATAAACTGATTTACACATTTCAAGCTTTCTATTTAATCCAATCACCTGTGCAACTGCTGATAAATTTTGCTTTAGATCTATTTATGGAACATCAAATGACTTCAAGTAAAACCCAAAGATAGTAGACCCTTTACTAATACATCTCCACTTATTCTGTAAATTTTATAACATCTTATACTTGGTACTTGGTACTTGGAATTATCCAAGTACCTCAAAAGCAGTTTTGCAAGAAAAAATATATAAAGAAAAATACAGTAAACTGATAACTTTTGGTCCAAGTAAAACTTTCCATATTAAGAAAGCATTAAAACATAGTCTCTTGAAAATACAATTGACTTTTTCACTTGCAAATTAAAAACTTGCTATGTTATCCAAGTAAAAATAAAATTCCAATGTTTACCTTTTTACATTCAAGAAAAAAAGTGTAGTAATCAGTGCTCAGTCATTGCAGGGTGCAAATATGGCTGCCCGCCGTCGCAGCGTTTATTCTTTTATACAGTTTTACAAGCAGCAAAAGTTTAACATGGCAATAGCATAGTAACAGCATTTCTATTGGTGAAACCCTTTGCCAATCATTAAGAATATAGAAGCCAGAGGCCCAGAACAGAGAACAGTTGGCTGTAACATCCTGTTGGTGTAAGCTAGCTGATATCAGGCAGGTGAGGTCATTGTACCAGCCTGGGGTACTTTCCCACATTGCCATAGTGATGTGAAGGGAAGAGATAATGCAGAGAGAAGAAGCATGCAGGCGCTGGAAGGGCAGTTTTCTGCACACGGCCTCTACCTGGCCCCCACCTCTACAAAAAAGAATTAAGAACTCTGTATGCTAAGTATTTATTTACCATGGTTAAGAAAGATAAAGTCTTCTTTGAATCAAGCCCAACTCCTGGTTACTTCATAGATATGGCTATGCAGATTTATTGACAACAAAACAGAAATGGGTCACCATTGTCTTCTTCCTCAATTTAAACCATGACCTTGAGCTTCCCTAGATGTCTGCCATTCCAAGTATTAACCAAATCTAACTTTGTGTAGTTTTTCAGGAAGTGAGTGATATTGTTAGACACTTTTCCAATAGCTTGTTTGGGGAAAGGAGTAGTAGATCTCACTACAATTCTCTAATTGAGAAAAAAAAAGATAATACTAGTCAAAAAATAAACATTACTAGGCATTGCCAAAATGCAATGATAGTTTGAGGTCCTGTATTCTAATATTTGCAGTTCTTTTGAGACAAATCTCAGAGTTGCCGGTAATTGCAATATCTATGTTCATAATCACAGGTTTTAAATGAAACAGAGGATTATAATAGTTAAATTGATTTCTCCATCAATCTTTAGGTAAAGAGCACTGGCCATAAATATAAGCAGAGTCATAATGTTATGTCCACATGGAAAGGAGGAAATATAGACAGAATGGCAGAATTCTGCCTACTTTGTAAGGCAGACAAGTCTGCCATACTATAAAATATAATTGGATTTGAGCCACAAATCTTGTGAACAGGGCTAAATAAGATTAGCGATGCTTGTATGATAGGAGTAGTTAGAAACAGTAGCAAAAATATGCAATACAAAATAGGATTTTTGTCACACTTAAATTGCAAAAGTCTTCATTGCATATAAAGCAATGATTTGTTTATTGCTAAGGTAAACAGGGTTTTTTTTTTTACAGTGAACTGAATCAAACACAATTCTGTTCAATGGGGCAGAACTTCAGTTTCTGCTGCTCTGAAAATGATCTTACTTGTCTAGCTGCCATTTCAAGATCATGTTTAGTTTTTTCCTTAGGTGTGTGTTGGGGAATGTTTTTGTCTATAGTCTAGAAAGCTGCTCATTTGCTCCTCCCCTGCCCCCCTCCACGGTAAAATTAGCCATGTAGTACTGAGTGTAGGATTTGGTTGAATAAGAAACCGATGAAGTTTGCTGTTTTTATTCCAGTCTTCAGTTTTACTGAGTGCAGTTGTTGCAAATGATTTGGATTAATGAACCAAGTGTTGTATTATTTTTGGTGGTAAGAAAGAAAAAGGAAGAAGAAAACAAGATGCAATAACATTCAGATGGTGGATTGTGATGAATACAAAAAGGGACATGCTGACATGGCTTTCGTTGCTCCTTGCTTTCTGCTGAAGGAAAAGGTCTCTGGTACATTTAGTTGATGTAATTAGCATTGTCATTTATACCTGGTCTCATCTGAACTTGATTACAAGCCTGGGAAAAATACATCTCATTTGGTTCCAGGTATAGCAATTGATCTTGAATGTCCATAGCAGAACCCACCATGGCATACTCAGGAGTCTTCCTTTCCTGCTTCTTCAAAGTCCAACTTTTGCTTCCAGATTGTGTCACAGAAAATATCATGGCTTGCACGATTCTTTTTTTTATATTATAAAATTTTTTATTGTTTTTATCATAGAAAAAAGAAATACATCACAGATATTACACAATGTTATATCCCATCCCCCCACCCCCCGGACTTCCCAAACCAACCTAGGCTAATATTCAAATACAAGTACACAAATATTAATATCTCTAACTCCAAAGTCTAAACTTAAACAATCCATCTCCTCCGTGTTAATAAAAATTATTCATTTAATTAGTTCTTCAAATATCCAAAATCTTTACCATTTCAGCAAGATAGTTTAACACCATCCCTTACTTATACAAAAAAAAAAAAAGAAAAAAAATTCCCACGTAAAGTTAACAAATTAATTCTGTCATTTCATGAAGCTACCCTGTAAAAAGTCATTTGAAACCCTTAATAAGATTTACAACTTCAATTACTTAATTATCCTTCAATCATTTTCAATTATAACAACATTATTATATTTATAATAATCTTCCTTTTAATAAAAATTATTCATTTAATTAATTCTTCAAATACCCAAAATCTTTATCATTTCAGCAAGATATAAAAAAAAAGGAGAAATTCCCATCTTCCATAAAGTTAACAAGTAAATTCTATCATTTCATCAAACTACACCTATAAGATTACAACATTATCATATTTATAATAGTCTTCCTTCGTCATTAAATCAGAAAAAAACCTTTAAGACATTTTTAACCCATCCGATAACATTTAATGTCATATTTATATCTAACTTTGGCTTTCTTTCTATACCATATTAATATTGAAGCGTTTCGATTATCAAACCTCAAAATTTGGTTACAAAACTTAATCACGTGAAACTGAGCAAAATTTTCTCCCTTTTCTGCCAATATAGTCTGGATATCAATCTTTATTGTTTTTAGCAGTTGAAATGAGTCCAAGTAGCTTTGTATAAAATTAGTTTGCCTAATAGTTTCCACATTTAGTCCCAGTATAGATTCACAATTAAGTTGCTCTGACTCTTCAAATTGTATATCTTGATATATAAAAGCCTGTTCAGGGTTACTCAATCTTTCTTCTATTATTCCTTGTTCCACAATTTTATTCATTTTTAAAAAGTCAGTGTAAGGTTCTAATATGGCCTCTTCAGGGTATGGATAAGTTTCATCATCTACCACCGGATCCAGTTGTTCAACCAGATCTTGAGAAGCAGTTGTAACATTCAAACAAAAATCCTCCTGTTTCTGTAGTAAGCCTCGCCTTTGTAATAAGT